>NC_037332.1:606060-909090 GCF_002263795.3 Bos taurus
AACCTATATCCAGGTCAGGAAGCAACAGTTTGAACTGGACATGGAACAACCGACTGGTTCCAAATGGGTAAAGGAGTACATCAAGGCTGTATATTGTCACCCTGCTTATTTAACTTATATGCAGAGTACATCATGAGAAACACTGGGCTGGAAGAAGCACAAGCTGGAATCAAGATTGCTGGGAGAAATATCAATAACCTCAGATATGCAGATGACACCACCATTATGGCAGAAAGTGAAGAGGAACTCAAAACCTCTTGTTGAAAGTGAAAGTGGAGAGTGAAAAAGCTGGTTTAAAGCTCAACATTCAGAAAACGAAGATTATGGCATCTAGTCCCACCACTTCATGGGAAATAGACAGGGAAACAGTGGAAACAGTGTCAGACTTTATTTTTCTGGGCTCCAAAATCACTGCATATGGTGACTGCAGCCATGAAATTAAAAGATGCTTACTCCTTGGAAGGAAAGTTATGAATAACCTAGATAGCATATTTAAAAGCAGAGACATTATGTTGCAAAAAAACGTCCATCTAGTCAAGTCTTTGGTTTTTCCATTGGTCATGTATGGACGTGAAAGTTGGACTGTGAAGAAAGCTGAGTGCCAAAGAATTGATGCTTTTGAACTGTGGTGCTGGGACTCTTGAGAGTCCCCTGGACTGCAAGGAGATCCAACCATTCCATTCTGAAGGAGATCAGTCCTGGGTGTTCATTGGAAGGACTGATGCTGAAGCTGAAACTCCAATACTTTGGCCACCTCATGCGAAGAGTTGACTCACTGTAAAAGACCCTGATATTGGGAAGAATTGGGGGCAGGAGAAAAAGGGGATGACAGAGGATGAGATGGTTGGATGGTATCACTGACTTGATGCACATGAGTTTGGGTAAACTCTGCGTGTTGGTGATGGACAGGGAGGCCTGGCGTGCTGCAATTCATGAGGTCTCAAAGAGTCGGACATGACTGAGTGACTGAACTGAACTGAACTACTCCATGGAAGCAAAGTTATGACTAACCTAGGTAGCATATTTAAAAGCAGAGATATTACTTTGCCAGCAAATGTCTGTCTAGTGAGGCTATGGTTTTATCAGTGGTCATGTATGGATCTGAAAGTTGGATTTTGAAGAAAGCTGAGTGCCAAAGAATAGATGTTTTTGAACTGTAGTGTTGGAGAAGACTCTTGAGAGTCCCATGGACTGCAAGGAGATCCAACCAGTCCATCCTAAATGAGATCAGTCCTGGGTGTTCATTTGAAGGACTAATGCTGAAGCTGAAACTCCAATACTTTGGCCATCTCATGCTAAGAGTTGACTCATTGGAAAAGACTCTAATGCTGGGAGGGATTGGGGGCAGGAGGAGATGAGAACAACAGAGGATAAGATGGCTGGATGGCATCACCGACTCGATACTCATGAGTTTGGGTAAACTCTGGGAGTTGGTGATGGACAGGGAGACCTGGTGTGCTGTGATTCATGGGTTCGCAAAAAGTTGGACACGACTGAGGTACTGAACTGAACTGAACTGAACTGCAAAGGTGGAATAGAAAGGGGCTTGTGGTTCCTGTCCAGATTGGTTGAAATGCAGGGTTCATAAAAAGAATATAAAATCAAATCAAAATCATTATTATGATTTTGCTTTGCATGTGAGGATATAACCTGAATGCTTTTCAGGAGAGAAATAATAGTTCTAACAGGAATGCTTTATAGAGATTATTACAACATGTATTTATGCTGTCACACCCCCGTTGTGTTATCCTCTTTGTAACAGGAGCCCAGAACATCTGCTGAATAAAGAACAGGGGCATGCAATTGGGATCTTTAAAATTATGTAGATTTGGTGAGGTTACTATAGCAATTTCAGAGAAATAAAACTTGTGAAGACCAAGCAGACTGAAGTCACAGAACACAGATCATGTAGCATGAGTTTGTAGCAGCCAGCATAATACTGTAATAAGCAGTATTGGAATGGAAACATGGAAAACAGATGGTGGTGGCCAGTGAGGGCTAGAAATGTGCATGGTGAGTAGAACAGAGGATAAATAAGGAATTCAAGGGTATAGAAAGGGAAGATTGAGAATGACTGAATCCCAGCTTCTGTTCAGGTGGAAAGGTAAATAAAGCTTATGTGGATATCTGCATGTGCCAGGCAATAGGTTAAACAATTTTTACAAACTCTGTGAATTAATGTTGATGTACTCATTTTATGGACAAGGAAGTGAAGAATTGGTAGGAGACTGGTATGACTGGTATGGGACAGAATTAGGATTCTAATCCCGGTCTGCCTGATGGAGACTGAAGAAAGGAGCTGGTAGTTTCCTCATGGGTGAAGACAGTGAAAGGAGTGGTCTTTTGGGGGAAGTCTGGGTCAAGGCACACCAGGGGACTATTAGGATATAAAAGGAGGATAATTCAATGCATGCTGATGAGCATGCAACTGTTTCTGAAAAGCATCCCTTTCATAGCTTTTCTTAGCATCTTAGATGCTAAGGTAATGGGATTCTCTAAATTTTACATGACTGCCTCAGTCATGGTAAGAAGTAATAATACTTCTTAGGATCAGAGTGGCTTTCAGGAGGACTGTGGGCTGACATTCCAGTGTTATTGTCAGAATCTCTCATGATCCTGTGAAACAAAAGTATCACTTCAGCCAGCAGCAACGATCTGCAGTCAGTCACTCTGCTACAATCACAGGCCCATCAAGAGACAACCTCAACTTGTGAGTATGAGTACTAGAACACCTCAGAACACATGGCTGAGGGTGGCAGAGAGCACCAGAGAAGGAAACAAGGAGGCTGAGGCATGTGTGGACAAGGTCTGGGCAAGGCATCCACCTGCTGGCACCACCTGTTTGGCCAATCCCAGCCACCACAGAGGAATTTGCTTTGGGAGAAGGAGAGCTGAAGTTTGATCCCCTTCTGGGCCACCACAGTTGCCCGCTATAAGAGTGGTATTGCTTACAACAGACACTTCAGGGTTGAAAACATGTGCTCTGCTGTCAGAAAGAATTGCTTTGGGTTTCCAGCCCTACTGTTTATTAGCTAGATAAGTTTGGATATAATTTCTATAAAAATGGGACTAAGATATCTTTGTCTGTCATCAGTGACTTCATATTAGCCCTACAACTAATAGTACTGTAGTACTGGTTGCTGAATCAATAAATAGTAGCAGCTACTAGCTGTTAGTGGAGCTTCCTAGGTGGCACTAGCACTAAAGGACCTGCTTACCAATGCAGGAGATGTAAGAGATGCAGGTTCGATCCCTGGGAAGGGAAGGTCCCTTGGAGAAGGGCATGGCAACCCACTCCAGTATTCTTGCCTGGAGAATCCCATGGACAGAGGAGCCTGGTGGGCTACAGTCCCTAGGGTCACAAAGAGTTGGACCAGACTGAAGCAACTTAACAAACACAAATGCACACTAGCTGGTAGTAGGTGATGGAAAACAAAAACTATCTAACAATAGAAATTGGCTCTACAAATTCAGACTACTTGGTATAAAGTCACTAAATAGTATCCATGGTAGTAGGGCTGGAATAAAGTGAGAGGGTGATGAGTTATGGATTGTTCTTTTTGCATATTTTATGTGGTTTTCATAATTTGAGACAAAGGGGGTTGAAAATAAAAACACAGTGATAAAAACACTTTTAGATTTATGCTTCTCACTGTTCTCTAAGTCTCAAATTAAAATGCTCCAATATTTATACTATAACAGTTTTGGTTCATTTAGTATGTTAACTTCATTACCATACCATATACCTAGTGATTTCCAAAGAAATGTATTTGCTCTTATTTAGGACTCCATATATATGATTCTAAATTTTCTCCACTCAAACACAACTGATTTTTATTTCTTCTGTTTCACTTTACTTCCTGTCCATATATAAACATACACCATATATTCTAATTGTGAAAATAGAGATTTTATACTCCTTTTTTCATTGAACATTGTTCATGTAGCTCCACTGTCTCCATATTTAAAACTTTTCATGGCTACTTATTAATATTCTATCAAAAACTATTCTTATCTGTCCATTCCTCTAAGATTAACCATTTCAGTCCTCCCACATTTCTACAATGGTGAACCAATTAGACTTTTTCACAACTTTAACCTTTTTCTTCTTGTGAACTCTTTCCTTAGGAAAAAAATTTTCAATGGTAGCAAAATATTTCTGGTTCTTAAAATTTATTGTTGGATTGTTTTTCAAAATCACTGTACCCACAACACCAACCCCATGGCAGCTGCCACAGCTGCTTGATTTTCTGACCCAGAGGATCCCTATTATCATTTTAATTTTAATTTCTTTGATTACTAGCAGATTTAAGCATTATCATTTACGTCTATATTTTTATGTTTCCTCTTGCAGCTTTGACATTTGTAAACAAATATAACCTTCTGAATATGATTGGAACAAATCAAGTTTTTTTATTGCTGGCTTTTCCTTATTTGTTTCAAATTTAACCCAAAGTGTTCATTCACTTTTGAAGTGCCTCCCAGAATGCCAAAATTTAAGAACAAAAGTAGAAAACAAATATATAAGTTGGTTTTGTGTCATTCCACATCCAAGAAAGAAACTAAGGGCCTCGTATGTCCTTTCTCAACATCCTAAGGCCTGATGGCACCAATTCAATAGTCTAATGGGATTACCTTTGGGGACATTCAAAACAGTCATACTCTGAACAGCAGATTTTATTACTGACCAGGGTCAACTTTTAATGGGCCAGTTAGTTTGGTTGTTATAGCAACAAAATTTGATTTGACATTCAGTTATGCAATCAATAATTCAGCAGTTGACCTGAAAATAGTCCATTCTGTTGAGAGTGAAATCCATTCTGTCTTTCCCTCATCAATAAACCTTATGCCAACATCCATTTGAAAATGTTCAGAGCTTAGTATTTCATCTGAAATACTCAGACTTAAAAATCTCAGGACTTAGTATTTCAAATCTGAAATGTGTTCTCTGTCTTCCTGAGAAAAGATTGAGCTCTTCGTTGAGATATTTAAGTTGCACATGGCTGCATCACTGAATAAAATGCTATGTCACTCATTAGATCTGAACCTTGGGAAGCTGAGGAGTTTGATTTATTTTACTCAGTTTTATAACAGAACCAGAGATAATGACTGCCCTGAAGAATCAGGTAGATTCTCTTTTTCTGAAGCTTCCTAAGTTTTACTCTGCCCTTCATTAATCATTTTGAAACTGGCTCTAAAGACTCCACCAGAAAATTACTAGAACTAATCAATGATTATAGTAAAGTTGCAGGATATAAAATCAACACAGAAATCTCTTGCATTCCTATACACTAATAATGAGAAAACAGAAAGAGAAATTAAGGAAACAATTCCATTCACCATTGCAACAGAAAGAATAAAATACTTAGGAATATATCTACCTAAAGAAACTAAAGACCTATATATAGAAAACTATAAAACACTGGTGAAAGAAATCAAAGAGGACACTAATAGATGGAGAAATATATCATGTTCATGGATTGGAAGAATCAATATAGTGAAAATGAGTATACTACCCAAAGCAATTTATAGATTCAATGCAATCCCTATCAAGCTACCAACGGTATTCTTCACAGAGCTAGAACAAATAATTTCACAATTTGTATGGAAATACAAAAAATCTCAAATAGCCAAAGCTATCTTGAGAAAGAAGAATGGAACAGGAGGAATCAACCTACCTGACTTCAGGCTCTACTACAAAGCCACAGTTATCAAGACAGTATGGTACTGGCACAAAGACAGAAATATAGATCAATGGAACAAAACAGAAAGCCCAGAGATAAATCCACACACATATGGACACCTTATCTTTGACAAAGGAGGCAAGAATATACAATGGACTAAAGACAATCTCCTTAACAAGTGGTGCTGGGAAATCTGGTCAACCACTTGCAAAAGAATGAAACTAGACCACTTTCTAACACCATACACAAAAATAAACTCAAAATGGATTAAAGATCTAAACATAAGACCAGAAACTGTAAAACTCCTAGAGGAGAACATAGGCAAAACACTCTCCGACATACATCACAGCAGGATCCTCTATGACCCACCTCCCAGAATATTGGAAATAAAAGCAAAAATAAACAAATGGGACCTAATTAAACTTAAAAGCTTTTGCTCATCAAAGGAAACTATTAGCAAGGTGAAAAGGCAGCCTTCAGAAAGGGAGAAAATAATAGCAAATGAAGCAACTGACAAACAACTAATCTTAAAAATATACAAGCAACTCCTACAGCTCAACTCCAGAAAAATAAATGACCCAATCAAAAAATGGGCCAAAGAACTAAATAGACATTTCTCCAAAGAAGACATACAGATGGCTAACAAACACATGAAAAGATGCTCAACATCACTTATTATCAGAAATGCAAATCAAAACCACAATGAGGTACCATTTCACGCCAGTCAGAATGGCTGCAATCCAAAAGTCTACAAACAATAAATGCTGGAGAGGGTGTGGAGAAAAAGGAATCCTCCTACTCTGTTGGTAGGAATGCAAACTAGTACAGCCACTATGGAGAACAGTGTGGAGATTCCTTAAAAAACTGGAAATAGAACTGCCTTATGATCCAGCAATCCCACTGCTGGGCATACACACTGAGGAAACCAGAAGGGAAAGAGACACGTGTACCCCAATGTTCATCGCAGCACTGTTTATAATAGCCAGGACATGGAAGCAACCTAGATGTCCATCAGCAGATGAATGGATAAGAAAGCTGTGGTACATACACACAATGGAGTATTACTCAACCATTAAAAAGAATACATTTGAATCAGTTCTAATGAGGTGGATGAAACCGGAGCCTATTATACAGAGTGAAGTAAGCCAGAAAGAAAAACACCAATACAGTATACTAATGAGACAGCAAAAGAGACACTGATGTATAGAACAGTCTTATGGACTCTGTTGGAGAGGGAGAGGGTGGGAAGATTTGGGAGAATGGCATTGAAACATGTATAATACCATGTATGAAATGAGTTGCCAGTCCAGGTTCAATGCACGAAACTGGATGCTTGGGGCTGGTGCACTGGGACGACCCAGAGGGATGGTATGGGGAGGGAGGAGGGAGGAGGGTTCAGGATGGGGAACACATGTATACCTGTGGCGGATTCATTTTGATATTTGGCAAAACTAATACAATTATGTAAAGTTTAAAAATAAAATAAAATTAAAAAAAAAAAAAAAGAAACTGGCTCTTCCTTAAGGCCTACTAAGTTAAATGAGATCAATCACAACATTTCAATGTGTTGTAATGTCATATATATTTCAACACAGATCACAGAGGTTCCATAAACTTTGACCATTTTTGGGTAAATACTTCATAGACTGGTAACCCAACATGCTTAGTAATCCCTTGGGGAAGTAGACATGTTAATTAACTATAACTCTTAAAATAAAACTATACCTGCTTACCATTTGTTCCACTTAAAAGAAATTTCACATTCTATCTTTAGCTGAAGGTTACTAATACAACTATACAAAATGCGTAACATTTTTCATCCAAGAACCTGTTTTGAATCCAAATTAAAGCTGTATATGTATGGATTTATGAAGACTTAGAGTTAAAAGAGAATCTTAGGGGTGGGGCGATGCTTGATTGAAGCCAACATGTGAGGCTCCACTACCAGCAGAGAAGATATAAATATTCTCTCCTGTTGCTCCTGTGGCAACAGTAAAAAATATATTGAACTGAATCTAATGTATCTTCCTGTGAGTTCTTCCACAAACTATGATACACATTGTCTGGATGCATATTCTATTTAAGAAAGCAATGATCAAGATACTTCTGAGAGGTCACTTTATTTTTGTTAATCATTGTACAGGAAGACAATGCTACCAACCAACCATCAACCAAGGTAGAATATACATTTTGAGGACGTTTGTTTGTTTTTCTAGTAGTAGGGATTTGATTTTTTACATATTAGTCTATTTTCTGTTTCCAACCAACAGTATACAAGGGGAAATGATTAGAATTTAGAGCACAACAAAGTTAACTGACCCACAAAATGATTGAACCCAGAACACTGTTCTGTTCAGTTTGCCAAGTCAGTTTTCTGTTACATGGTAGCCTTTTAAATAGAGAGCATGGCAAACTGGAGTTGGTTACTAAACCTCATTTCTTTAAATCCAGGAAGAACTAATAGTCACTTGTAAGCAAGGTTGTGTCTTTCTACTTGCTTTGTTATTGACTACAACCCTGAGCAATTTAGCAGATTCAATGCAGCAGTTTTTAAAAAAGAACCTTCTTCTAACCTGTTAATATCAAAAAGCTGGGAGGTTGGCTGATAGCTCCTGAGTCTGTTAGGATAAAGGCATTACAGTACATTCTCAGACAAGAACTTTGTAGCTTGCTTTGTACCCCAGAATACCCAACCATGTAAAGTTCCTAGAAGGAGAGAACTTTTCCAAATATGTGTCCCTTTTTTCCTTAAAAAATTACGTCTAAATTTTTTTTTTAATAAGTTATTTGGTTGGCCAAAAAGTTCGTTCGGGTTTTTCCATGCAATATTACAGAAACCCAAATGAACTTCTTGGCCAACCCAATAGTTTCAAACTGAGGTCACAGATAGTGTTTCAAGAGTCAACATCATGTGGCTTAGGTTTTAATTCTTGAGACTGACATATTCTACAAATTGATACTGATCTCTCTCTCCCCCTCTTTTCCTCTCCTTCTCCTCCCCTTTTTCTTCCTTTTCCTTTCTCCTCCCTCAAACACCCTCTCCTTTTTTAATGTGTATTCATTTTACTTATTTGTTTGGCTGCATCCTGAATGCACCACATGGACTTTCTAGTTGTGCCACACTGGCTTAGCTGCCCTGTGGCATGTGGGGTCTTAGTTCCCTGACCAGATATTGAACCCATGTCCCCTGCATTGCAAGGCAGATTCTTAATCACTGAACCACACAAGAAGTCCTCCAACCACCCTGTCTTAAAACTGTTTTCAGTATCAAATGTTTTCTTATGGTTGTTCTTGCTGCATTTGGAATGAAGCTAACTCCACAATGGCCTTGGAATTGCCTATGGGGATTTACAGATGGTTGGGACGATGGAAGCTCCCTCAAGCCCCTCTATAGTGAGGGTCTCCTGGGCATTCACCCTGCGAACTCCATCAGAGCACTAAAGGCTGTTCCTTGATCATGTTACCCTGGAGTTACCTGCCTTTGTCCATCTCTTTCTGCTCCTCAGGGTAGAAGATAAAAATTCATTTCTGTGTAAGTACTCTCAGGATCACTCTTTTCAGTTCTATATCCTTTCAAAGCTCCCTTCTTTGGATCTGGACCACTCCAAAAGAGTGGTGCCAGGGAATCTGACACATAAGGTTTATATTGCAACCATGTATAATCATGCTATCTGGCTACTCCTGTCAGCCATTAGTCTTATCAGTTTAGTTGACATTACTTTAAAGCTTTCAAATCACTGGAAATAGAACTGCCTTATGATCCAGCAATCCCACTGCTGGGCATACACACTGAGGAAACCAGAAGGGAAAGAGACACGTGTACCCCAATGTTCGTCGCAGCACTGTTTATAATAGCCAGGACATGGAAGCAACCTAGATGCCCATCAGCAGATGAATGGATAAGAAAGCTGTGGTACATATACACAATGGAGTATTACTCAACCATTAAAAAGAATACATTTGAATCAGTTCTAATGAGGTGGATGAAATTGGAACCTATTATACAGAGTGAAGTAAGCCAGAAAGAAAAACACCAATACAGTATACTAATGCATATATATGGAATTTAGAAAGATGGCAACAATAACCCTGTGTACGAGACAGCAAAAGAGACACTGATGTATAGATCAGTCTTATGGACTCTGTGGGAGAGGGAGAGGGTGGGGAGATTTGGGAGAATAGCAGTGAAAATGTATAATATCATGTATGAAACAAGTCGCCAGTCCAGGTTTGATGCACGGTACTGGATGCTTGGGGCTGGTGCACTGGGACAACCCAGAGGGAGGGTATAGGGAGGGAGGAAAGAGGAGGGTTCAGGGTGGGGAACACAGGTATACCTGTGGCGGATTCATTTCGATATTTGGCAAAACTAGTACAATATTGTAAAGTTTAAAAATAAAATTAAATTTAAAAAAGAAAAAAGAAAAAAAAATAAAGCTTTCAAATCTCATTTAGTGGAAAGATAGTATTTGGACAGATATGAAATTTAATGCTACAGATAAATGGATACATTTAAGAGCAGTAAATTTATTTACTTTCCAATAAATACCTGTCCTAAATTCTCAGTAAATTGTAGTGTGACCATGCAGTTATACACACTCTAATATAATAAAAGTTACCTTTTTAAAACAAATGCATATAGATGAGTCAGGATCAATAATCAAACATATTCTATTTATGACATCTCATATCACAGTCAGGAAAAGAAAGGATTCATTTTGGAAAGAGATCTCTCTTTTTGCCCCTTCCGCTCTGATGATGAAAACCACTGATCTTGGCTCTGTTACTTGGACAAAAGAGCACTTGTGCAGATTTGGATTTAAGTTTTGTCTCTATCTCTAGCTGTGTGACCTTGAGCAAGTCACAACCACCCTCTCTGTTTCTTCAACACTACGTGTAAAATAGATAGCTAGTGATAAGTGGCTATATAATACAGGGAACATGGTGTGGTGCTCTGTGATGATCTAAAGGGGAGAGGAGGGAGGCTCAAGAAGGAGGTGATATATAATACAATATAATTATGGCTGATTTGCAGAAACACACAACATTGTAAAGCAATCTTCCTCCAATTAAAAAATAAATTTTAAAAAATGCTACATGAACAAAGAAGATTTTCCTTAGCCTTTCAGTTTAAAAAGTCCAGTGCTAATGCAAAACTGAAAGCATTTGCCACTTCAGAGGTAATGAAACATTTTATTTTTCTTGCTGTGTCTGTGAAGGGTTGGTGTGAAGTAAAAGGCCCAAGCTGAGCAGGGTTAGCCATCACTAAGGTTAGATGTGCATTCAGTCAACCTCCTAAGAACTCACCAACCAGTGGGATTTCACAAAGGCACCTTCCATAAATCTACCATAGGATGTTGTTCTCATGAACCCTTTAGTCCTCCTGGGTTCTCCTAATAACAGTGGCCAAGTAATTGTCAACTTTTATAACTTATCTTATTTATTCAGTCAAGAAAGAAAAGCTACTGCTTTTCTAATCCAAGAAATTGTTTGGGCTGGTGTGGTGGATGCATTTATGTTTACAATTTTAAAGATCAAACTTTTGAAATATTCTTAGCAATAAAGCAGGCTATGGTACACAATATTTTGCCACCTGATGCAAAGAGTTGATTCACTAGAAAAGACCTTAATGCTGGGGAAGACTGAAGGCAGGAGAATGGGATGACAGAGGATGAGATGATTGGGTGGCATCACTGACTCAATGGACAGAAGTTTGAGCAAGCTCCAGAAGATGGTGAAGGACAGGGAAGCCTGGCATGGGGTCACAAAGTGTCAGACACAACTGAATGACTAAAGAACAACAACAGTAGTACACATGAGAAAATATATTTTGCAACGGCAGGAGAAAAAAAAAAAAAAACTCCCTCTGTTACAATAGCAAACATTTTTGAATCAGATTCTTTGATTAAAATCTAATTCCCATGAAGCTTCTCATGTTTCTTTTCACTGAAAAGAACCAGCAAACATTTTTGTTCAAGAGGTATAACTCTTAACTGCAATAGAACCTGCATATTTTCCCCAACAAATATATCAAAGCAACAGTGTTAGCCAGTCTGAAAATAAATGATACTCATTTTAAGCCTCACTATTGTCTTAAGCCAAATGATATTGCCAACAGCCCGATGAAGATTAGCTCTAACGGAGAAGAAGCAACAGCCTGCAGAATTTTTTCTCAAGTTTCTCCAACTGTCAGTGAGTCAAAACAATGGTCACTAATGCAACAGCTCAGAAAGAGAGGGGAAGTTGAAAAACTTCCAATAACTGTCAAAGAAACTTCAAGACTTTCTTAGGTTTTAAATTAAGTTTTACTCATGTCAACTCCATCAGCACAAAGGAATAAACGGAGACTGTGTTTATGTGACACTAGACCAACCAGTCAGTGAAGTGGGGGGTGAACTCAAATCTTTTGATTGACTTCAATTTTTACTTTCAGTTTGCTATTTCAGTGTATTTAATTGGTCACAGCCTGAACATGGGCATATTCATTCAGTAACATTCATGTGGCATTTGATCATTATTAACAACTTTTCTGGAGATCTAAGAACATAAAATACAAAGGCTCTAGGTCTATTTAAGTGCATATTAACTTCTGAGAAGCATTTTTGCTTTTAGCTGCTACTAAGCAATGGTGCAAATGAAACCAATGTAAAGATAGTGGTGAATATGGTATCCAAACATATAAGGTCCAGATTAATGTAAACACTGCTAGGGTACGAAGAACAAATCTTACTTCTCTGTTATTCAAAGATGAATATATACATATACACATGAAAAATGGTGAGTAGAGCAATCATGTTCTAATTTTAAAAATTATACTTTGGACAATAAACCATATTCTTTTACATTGGCAAATACACTGATTGGAAATGATATCTTTTTATTTACCAAATAAATTATTAGATAAGAATTATATTTCACCAATTACATTGCTTTTAAGTGTAATTTATATATGTGGCAAACTCTAAATATTAGCTATATTTGATAAAAATAATACAATGGTAAGCATTTATTTCAAATAAATTGCCTGGTCTAATGAAAAATTTTGGACATGGAGTCAAACTATTGGGCTTTTCCTACCAGCATATTTACCCCAAGCTCCTTGACTTTGGAGAAAATCATTAATCTGCCTGAACATCAGTTTCTTAATATGAAGAATAAAAAAAAATCTGCTTCACAAGGCTGGATAAAAATTAAATAATCATTATAGGCAAAAATGTATTATAGAATCATAAAGTACCATAAATTGTCATTAGTATTTATAGTATGAAATTATAAATAGTAAAAATAATTATTAAAGTGCCTATTATGTGCTACACAATATGTAAGTCATTCATCTTTACAGTTATCTTGCAAGATAGAGAGAAAGCATGTTGTGCTTTTTGTATGCATGTTGTAGAGAAAAAGACATTGAGGTTTGAAAAAAAGTAATCAAACAATCAGTAATCAAAACAGCGAGAGACTTAATTTTTCTGGGCTCCAAAATCACTACAGATGGTGACTGCAGCCATGCAATTAAAAGATGCTTGCTCTTTGGAAGAAAAGCTATGACAAACCTTGACAATGTATTAAAAAGCAGAGATGTTACTTTGCCGACCAAGGTCCGTCTAGTCAAAGCTATGGTTTTTCCAGTAGTCATGTATGGATGTGAGAAAGTAAAAGTGAAAGTTGTTCAGTTGTGTCTGACTCTTTGTGACCCCAGGGACTATCCAGTCCATGGAATTCTCCAGGCCAGAATACTAGAGTGGGTAGACATTCCCTTCTCCAGGGGATCATCCCCCAACCCAGGGATCAAACCCAGATCTCCTGCATTGCAGGCAGATTCTTTACCAGCTGAGCCACAAGGGAAGCGGGGTTACAAAGAAAGCTGAGTGCCAAAGAATTGATGCTTTCGGACTGTGGTGTTGGAGAAGACTCTTGAAAGTCCCTTGGACTGCAAGGAGATCAAATCAGTCAATTCTAAGTGAAATCAGTTCTGAATATTCATGGGAAGGACTGATGCTGAAGCTGAAACTCTAATCCTCCAGCCACCTGATGCAAAGAACTGACTCCTTGAAAAAGACCCTGATGCTGGGAAAGATTAAAAGTGAGAGGAGAAGGGGACGACAGAGGATGAGATGGTTGGATGGCATCACCAACTCGATGGACATGAATTTGAGCAAGCTCCAGGAGTTGGTGATGCACAGGGAAGCCTGGCGTGCTGCAGTCCATAGGGTCGCAAAGAGTCAGACATGACTGAGCGACTGAACTGAACTGAATCAATCCAGGAACATATATCAGCAAGCCTTTACAATAAGGACTTGAACCCAAGTCTTCTTGCTTCAAAGCCAAAGGGAGAGGTAAATGCATTCCTCTGCCACTGTAGAGCTTCAGATGGCTGCCATGTTCTTTGTACACACTTAGAGGTTTTATGCCAATATGTTTCAAACTGTGTTCATGAAGTAGCTGTCTCAACATCTGAGATACTTATAAAAAATTCATATTCTTTGGCTTTACCATAAACTTACTAAATCAGAATATTAAGAAGAGTGCACCTACATGCACAAAAATTCCATGATTGATTCCAAGGCACATCTCATTTCCAGAGTAAATACTTTCAAATTCCCAATGCTTTCCTTCTCCATGTAAAAATATTAGTCATTTTTCTTTTCATTCTTCAGTTGTGCTTCACCCCATGGACTGTAGCCTACCAGGCTCCACTATCCATGGGATTTTCCAGGCAAGAGTACTGGAGTGGGGTGCCATTTCCTTCTCCAGATGAGGACTTAAACTTCTGCAAAAAGATATGAGCACATGTAAAAATATAAGCCATATAATTTCAGTCAGTCCACAGATACTCTGAAACCCATTTATGGAAAAGAGTTAATAATTATTGTTTCAATAAGAGAAAAATTTACCAGTGTAATGAAATGTTTTAATGCACATTTTTAAGAAATTGATATATTAAGCAGACAGAAACAGTCAAATCTTAAAAATATAGACAGAAGGATGTGAATAGCACAAATAAAAAGTTTTATCTAGTGACTATGTGGGTGTGTCTAACAGTATGCAACTTCGGCAGAATTCATATTTTTATTAAGAACACACCACGCCTTTACAAAAGTTGACCACACACTGGGCCATAAGACATGTCTTAACTGATGTCAAAAAGTTTATAACAGTCATAGTATCTAACCAAGATGTGGTTTAATTAGAAATCAGAAAACAAAAGTAAGTGTGTAAGTTTTCTATTGTGCTTAGTCACTCAGTCGTGTCTGACTTTGCGACTCCATGGACAGTAGCCCACCAGCCTCCTCTATGGGGATTCTCTAGGCAAGAATACTGGAGTGGGTTGCCATGCCCTTCTCCAGGGAATTTTCCACTGGTATGTAACAAATTGCTACAAACTTAGCTGCTCAAACAGCACTCATGAATTATCTTGTAGTTCTGTATGCCAGAAGTCTGAGGAGGCTTGACTATTTCTCTGCTCAGGATCTACCAGGACTGTAATCTAGATGTGGTCTGGGCTGGACTCTGACCTGGAGGCTCTGGGGAAGAACATGCTTCTGGACTAGTCAGGATTCTCCAGAGAAACAGAATCAACTGGATGTAAACACATTGCATGTGACTCAGTCACTCAGTTGTGTCTGAGTCTTTGAGACCCTATGGACGGTGGCCTGCCAAGCTCCTCTGTCCATGGGATTTCCCAGGCAAGAATACTAGAGTAGGTTGCCATTTCCTCTTCCAGGGGATATTTTCACCGCAGAGATTGAGCCCACATCTCCTGCATTGGCAGGTAGATTCTTTAACCACTGAGCCACCCTGGATATCAACATATACAAGGGGAGATTTATTATAGAAATTGATTCACACAGTTATGGAGGCTGAGAAGTCCACACTCTCCCATCCGCAAGCTGGAGACCCAGCAAAGTTGGTAATGTAGTTATTCCAAGTCCAAAACCCTGAGGAGCAGAAGTGTCAACATCTATGTTCAATAAGATTGTGTAGATAGAAAATCTAAACAATAAATTATTAGACTTAATAAAATAGTTACCAAGTTTAGGGAATAAAAAATAAATGTAGAAAATTACTGTATTTCTATATATCTGCAATTATGGAAGAATTAGATATTGAAATTTTTTAAATGTATCAGTCACAAAAACATAAAATAGCTACCAAATATAATATAGATATGCAAAATCTTCCTGAAGAAACTTTTTAAACTTTGAAAGATTTTTAAAGGGATTTTTTTAAATGGATAGATATCCCATGTTGATTAGCTGGGAGACTCAATAAAATAAGGAGAAAGTGAGAGTCGTTCAGTCGTGTCCAACTCTTTGTGACGCCCATGGACTATACAGTCCATGGGATTCTCCAGGCTAGAATACTGGAGTGGGTAGCCTTTCTCTTTCCCAGGGGATCTTCCCAACTCAAGGATCAAACCGAGGTCTCCCACATTGCAGGTGGATTCTTTACCAGCTGAGCCACAAGGGAAGCCCTGGTTCTTCGATCTGGATAAAATAAAATAATAAAATAAAGATTTCTATTATTTCAAATCAATGTATAAATTGTATACAGTTTTAATCAAAATCTTGTTAGGTGCTCTTTGGTAAAAGTGATAATATGATTCTAAAATTTATATGAAAGCAATATATAATACCTAAATGACACGGAAAGGAGTTGCTGTGACTGCTTACTCTTCAGGTGTTTAGAATAATTACAAAGCTATAATAATTAAAGCAGTGCAGTGTGGAGCACAAGAGGAGCAGTTCTATGTGTACACTATAGCCAATTTGAATCCATACTCCTAGAAGACTTCAGAAAAAGGCACTGCTCTTTAGTTATTTAAAAAAGAAGTTACACAAACATTGATTTTACTTCTTAATTTATGTGCTAATCATGTGAATAAAAATCAACACCTGTAATACTATGTGTAAAAGTAGGACAAGAACTTTGCCAAAAATTATAATCTTCTGTTCAACCTGGAACAACACAGGTTAATAGTCTGCATCAAAAATCACAACATCCAATACACTCCATTGAGCAAAGTCTATTACTTTCTCTATGCTGAAAGAGCTAGAGAAAAACCAATTCAAGTTTGGAGATCTTTTTTATTAGTTTTTTTTTCCACTTTAAAGTCAACTTTTTTAAAGACTCTATAGAATTGTGCTCTCAAGGATGGTCATTAGGAGTGTAAAAGTATCTGAATAGCATGTGAAATGATACAAAATAATTTGAGATGATCTCAAATATTTCAAGTAAGATTAACTGGAAACTATATCAAAGTTAAATAACTATTAGTCAGGTAAAACAAATTGTAATGGCTCTTAATTTCTATTAATGTTTACTGAACAGCCTGTTTATTGGAGGTTTAGCACAGATTTTGATTTTCAAGGGTAACATCTGGAGAAATGTCATTTTGCCCAACCTATGCTTTGTAAGCCAAAATACCACCTCTCTATTTTTTTTTTAATTTTACAGGAGGATAAAAAAAATAAAAGGAAAAGCAAAATCTTTGAAAAAAAAAATACCACCTCTCTAAAGGCAACTCTTGGAATCGCAGTCATAATTACTAGTAGAAATTATTATTCTCTTGGGACTGGACTTTGTATATCTAACCATTTCAGGTATGGCAAATATCTCATTACTGCAAGGATTTATAAAATAAGAATGAGACGTGCAGGACACAGAAAGAGAAAGACAGAAGTTCTCACAGGTTAACTATCCAGTCATACTTTATTTTCTTTCCCCTTAATGCCCAAAATCATACAACAGATACATACTCAGTACAAGTAAAATTTATCCATAGATGCCATTCTCATAGAAACAACTATTAAATGGCTTAATGTTATAGAATAACACAGCACCAGTAATGATGGAAGCATGGATTGTCAGCAATCACTTATGCCTACTGAAATATCCAAAGTTAGTATTGGATTATTATAATACTCTGAGAATATTCTTTTTAATTAAAAGTGAAATATTGACTCTCCTCTTCAAATATGTATCACAGAATATTTGGAAATCATGTTACAGGAAACTGATTCCATATGTTCTCTGAGAAATCATGAAAGCCCACTTGAAAAATACTGATAATGTATGTGCATGTGTGTATGAGCTAAATCGATGTGTACACATCCTTCATGACAGACACACACACACACACAAACTTCTCATACACAATGACAAGAAAATAAACCAGAGTAAATGTGGAAATTCAGAGAAAGAAATTGATAACTCCTCATAAACAATTTGCTAAAGTAAATCACTGAACTTAATGGTTGACATGAAGCACACAAGGGAGTAATTAGGTAGAGTGATGCAAAGGCAAATAAATAAGACCAAACTTCATGTAAATACAATGCTTTTCGGTGCTGCTGATAATTTTCAAGAAAAGTTAGCTTGACTAGTTAAATCTCGGGAAGGAGAGGTATTATGACCATACTTAGAATCCAGATGGAGCTATAAGCTCCATTTTTGTGTTCAAAAACCAAGAGTAAATGTGGTGAACATAAAACAGTTCAGTCGCTCAGTCATGTCCGACTCTTTGCTATCCCATGGACTGCAGCATGCCAGGCCTCCCTGTCTTTCACCAACTCCCGGAGTCTACCCAAACTCATGTTCATTGAGTCGGTGATGCCATCCAACCATCTCATCCTCTGTCATCCCCTTCTCCTCCAGCCTTCAATCTTTCCCAGCATCAGGGTCTTTTCAAATGAGTCAGTGCTTCACATCAGGTGGCAAAAGTTTTGGGGTTTAGCTTCAGCATTGTCCTTCCAATGAACACCCAGGACTGATCTCCTTTAGGATGGACTGGTTGGATCTCCTTGCAGTCCATGGGACTCTCAAGAGTCTTCTCCAACACCACAGTTCAAAAGCATCAATTCTTTGGCACTCAGCTTTCTTTATAGTCCAACTCTCACATCCATACATGACTACTGGAAAAACCATAGCTTTGACGAGAGGGACCTTTGTTGGCAATGTAATGTCTCTACTTTTTAATATGGTTTTTATTTATTTTTTAGTATAAATTTATTTATTTTAATTGGAGGCTAATTAATTTACAATATTGTATTGGTTTTGCCATACATCAACATGAATCCACCACGGGTGTACACATGTTCCCCATCCTGAACCCCCCTCCCACCTCCTTCCCCATACCATCCCTCTGGGTCATCCCAGTTCACCAGCCCCAAGCATCCTGTATCCTGCATCAAACCTGGACTGGCAATTCATTTCATATATGATATTATAAATGTTTCAATGCCATTCTCCCAAATCATCCCACCCTCTCCCTCTCCCACAGAGTCCAAAAGAGTGTTCTATACATCTGTTTCTCTTTTGCTGTCTCGCATACAGGGTTATTGTTACCATCTTTCTAAATTCCGTATATATGCATTAATATACTGTATTGGTGTTTTTCTTTCTGGCTTACTTCACTCTGTATAATAGGTTCCAGTTTCATCCACCTCATTAGAACTGATTCAAATGTATTCTTTTTAATGGCTGAGTAATACTCCATTGTGTATATATGTATGTATACATTGTGTATGTGTATATGTGCACAGCTTTCTTATCCATTCATCTGCTGATGGACATCCAGGTTGATTCCATGTCCTGGCTATTATAAACAGTGCTGCAATGAACATTGGGGTACATGTGTCTCTTTCAATTCTAGTTTCCTTGGTGTGTATGCCCTTTTAATAAGAACATAAAACAAGGTAGATGTAAATAGATCTGTAGAACAAATATTAAAGTTTAATGTTTTTCTAAAAGAATTAGCTAACAGAAGAAATAAAATATAAAAAATTTTCAATAAAGTAGTAAAAGACAGTGAATTAAAATTTTAAGCTAAATATTTAATTATCTTTTTCAATATGCATTTTTAAAAGTTAGGGATACTTGAGAAAAATGAAATGCCACTAAAACCAAATTCTAAGGAACAATACTTATTGAGTATTTTCTGACTATGAAAGCAACAACTGTTTATTTGCAGAAGATTTAGATAAATAAGATAAATTCATCTAAATGTCTCAGATGGTAAAGAATCTGCCTGCAATGAGGGAGACTTGGATTCTCTCTCTGGGTTGGGAAGATTGCCTGGAGAAGGAAATGGCTAGCTACTCCAGTATTTTTGCCTGGAGAATTCCATGGACAGAGAAGCCTGGCAGGCTATGGCCCATGGGGTCACAAAGAGTCAGACACAACTGAGCGACTTTCACTTTCACTTAGATAAATAAAAAGAAATAAAATCTCAATTTAAATCTCTGTAGGTGGAAATACCTAAGACAAGAAATAAACCACATATTAACTGGAATAAAAATGTTTGTAAGTATATATATTGAAAAGAGACTAAGCCATTTACCTAGAACTGTGTGTACTAGAATTCAGTAAGGTAACCAGATAGAAAATTAGCAAACAAAAATTAGTAGGCTTCCATCTTACACTCACACACACAAATAGATTAGATAAACATTTTTAGAAGATTTCATTTTAAAACAGAAGTAAAGACTTTATTAAATTATAAGTTAAAAATTATGTAATACATTATGATAATCTCTAATATGTTACCAAAAAAACTAAAAAAAAACTAAGTGGAAAATAAACTGTATTTATGAATAGGAATGCCCAATATTCTAAATATTTTAATAACTCAAATTAGTCTACAAATTAAATAAAATCAACCAAAATAATTTCATGAGACTTGATAAAGTGATTTTAAAATTCATATAGAGAAGGAAATGCTTAAGAAAAACCAGGACAATCTTAAAAAGAAGAAAGCAACTGTGCAATGCATTCAACTAGATATCAGAAGTATAGAGCTAAAATTAAAATAGTGATAAAGCAGCATGTATGATATAAGACAAAATGTATTAATCATATATACTTGAGTGAAGTTCTGAACTTTTCATTCTGGAAATATGGAAAATCCAGAATTTTACTCAGGTATGTGAGGTAATTTAATATATGATGAAGGCCAGGATTACAAACCAGTGGGAAATGATGAGGAACTCAATGTTTTGGGTAAATGAAAAGGTAGAGAAGTAGAGTCTTATCTCAAATCATTAAATGAAATAAATTTCAGCTCATCTAAAAACCTAAATGAAAATATTATGTATTAGTAATGAATATGGTGGGGTTGTGAATAGGGGGATGAATAGGGGGAAAGAAGGCCTTAAAACACAAAGAGCAAATGTCACAGAGGAAAAGGTTGACAAGTTTGTCTAAACTGAAACTAAAAACAAAGTGAAAGAGTAATCATTACCTTGGGAGCTCATATTTATTTGTGATGTGTATAAGAGATAAGCAATTAATATCTGGGAAAATGTTAGTGTATCATGTAACTTATATGTATATACCCATCAAAATCAATAAGCTAGAGACAAACAAGCTAGCAGAAAAATGGGCAAGGGATATAAACAGATAATAAGAGGAGACTTAACTGATCATATTTTTTACATTCTACATTTCTGATAGTAAGAAAAATGACAATTAAAATAATTTATCAGCTTTTGATCTCACAAGGAGGCAAAATGCAAAAATTTAATAATATCCACTGTCAACAAGGATGTAAAGCAACATGTGCTCTTTGCAGAGCAGATGGGAGTGTGAATCAGCACAGCCATTTGGGTATACAACTTGGGAGGTTCTGTTAAAGATGAAAACGTGCAAATTCTAGCTTTGTTTACAGAACAAAGAACTGGAAACAAGTTGATGGCGATTACTGGGGAGAGGGAAACTATGGAATGAAGTAGATTTTTATATGCTAGCATGACAAATGCCTTAAGTTATGATTAAGTAAGCAAAGAGAACAAAAGATCAAAACAAACTAAAAAGAAGACTGCAAATTAGTAAATTACAATATGATAGTTTGGAAAAAGTACAATGAAAACCAAAACTGTGTAATTTTACAAATGTAAATACTGAGAAAAAGTTCTAGATATGTGCCCATGAACTTCATAACAATGTTACTTCCATAAAGGGGGAAAAAGGATCAGAGCACAGAAAAGGGCCAAATATGGAGAGATACTATTTCTTGGGATGTCTGGGACAAGTTCATATCTATTTTTGTTTTAATCACTGGTTGACTTACCTCTAGAGGGCTTCCCTGATTGCTCAGAGGGTAAAGAATCTACCTGCAGTACAGGAGACAAGGATTTTATCCCTGGATTGGGAAGATCCCCTGGAGAAGGAAATAGCTAACCACTCCAATGTTCTTGCCTGGAGAATTCCATAGACAGAAGAGCCTCGAAGGCTACATACAGTCCATGGGGTCATAAAGAGAGAGACACAACTGAACAACTTTCACTTTCACTGACTTACCTCTATTCAAATTACTTTCCATTCTTACCACTATTCTATATTTTTGGAGCAATAAGAACAATGAGAATATTCATAAAATTGTGTCAGGCATTATTCTAAACACGCCAGATAAATGTATGTATATTCTATATGATATTATGTTTTTTCAAGATGACTACAATTAGATTTATCATTCTACATCCTCTTCTTACAATGTGACGTTTACATCCATTCCATATAGGTGGCGCTAGGAGAAGGCAATGGCACCCCACTCCAGTACTCTTGCCTGGAAAATCCCATGGACAGAGGAGTCTGGTAGGTTGCAGTCCATGGGGTCGTGAAAAGTCGAACACGACTAAGCGACTTAACTTTAACTTTTCACTTTCATGCATTGGAGAAGGAAATGGCAACCCACTGCATTGTTCTTGCCTGGAGAATCCCAGGGATGGGGGAGCCTGGTGGGCTGCTGTCTATGGGATCACACAGAGTCAGACATGACTGAAGCAACTTAGCAGCAGCAGCAGCAGTGGTAAAGAACCCGCCTGCCAATGCAGGAGGCCTAAGAGATATGGGTTGATCCCTTGTCAGGAAGATCCCCTGCAGGAGGGCATGGCAACCCACTCCAGTATTCTTGCCTGGAGAATCCCATGGTTAGAGGATTCTGGTGGTCTACAGTCCACAGAGTCACAAAGAGCTGGACACGACTGAAGGGACTTAGCCCACACACATTGAGAAATGGGATCTATATTCCCTTCCTGTGAATCTGAGTGGGTCGGAGAAGGCGATGGTACCCCACTCCAGTACTCTTGCCTAGAAAATCCCATGGACGGAGGAGTCTGGTGGGCTGCAGTCCATGGGGCCTCGAAGAGTCGGACATGACTGAGCGACTTCCCTTTCACTTTTCACTTTCATGCATTGGAGAAGGAAATGGTAACCCACTCCAGTGTTCTTGCCTGGAGAATCCCAGGGACAGGGGAGCCTGGTGGGCTGCCATCTATGGGGTCACAGAGTCGGACACGACTGAAGTGACTTAGCAGCAGCAGTGACAACAGTGGAAGTGACATAATACAGCTTCTAAGATTCTTGAGATATGTGTTCTTTTTTTTTTTTTTTTTGAGATATGTGTTCTTGAAATCCAGTTACCATGCTGTAAGGAAGTCCAGGTTACATGAAAAGGCCACCTTTAGTGGTTTCTGCTAAAACCCCAGCTGATCTGTAACCATTATCTACTGCTTCATAATAAATCACCCCCAAACTTAGTGGAATAGAGCAGTAATTCTTTTATTATTATCTCTCATGGTTTCAGGGATTGACTTGGCTCAGCTGGTAGTTCTCAGGATCTCTTATTCATTTGCTGTCAGACCATGTCTGGGCCAAAGTCATTTCAAAGGCTTCCTCACTTACAGTAGTTGTTGGCTGAGACCTCATTAGGGCTGTCTGCTGGAACACCTACATGTTTAGGCTTCCTCATGGTGTCTGGGTTCTAAAAGTGAGCATCCCAAAAGAAAGCCAGGCAAAGTTGTATAGCTGTTTATGACCTTGAAAGTCACATAACTTCATTTCTCTCATACATCATTGGATGAAGCAGTCACAGAGTCCTTCCCAGTGTCAGGGGGAGGAGATACAGATTCCAACTCTTGGGGGGAAAATAATAAGTTCACACTGTAAGGACCCATGAGATGGGAGATGTTATTCCAGCCATCTTGGGAAAATACAATTTGTCACAGTCTACAACAATGCTATTATCATGCCCATTTACAAATGAGAAAACTGAGGCACAAAAAAGATAGCTTGCTTGCAGACACAAAGATAGCATGCATGAGAGCTAAGATTTAAATGAGGCAGTCTGATTCCAGGGCTTAAAGGCTTGATCTCTGATAAGTAGGCCTATGCCATGCTATCTTTCTCTAATAAAACACATCATTCTTGTATGAATGTATGTGAAAGAATTTAATTTTATCACACTTAAATCCTGAGATAACATAAAACATTTATAACTGGTCCTAGTGCATATAGGCTTTCAATAAATATTAGTTATTTCTTAGCTGGAAATAAGGAAGAAATAAAGAATAAGAAATAAAGAAGGCTGAGTGCCAAAGAACTGATGCTTTCAAACTGTGGTGCTGGAGAAGACTCTTGAGAGTCCCTTGGACTTCAAGATCAAACCAGTCAATTCTAAAGGAAATCAGTCCTGAATATTCATTGGAAGGACTGATGCTGAAGCTGAATCTCCAATACTTTGGCCACCTGATGTGAAGAACTGACTCATTGGAAAAAGACCCTGATGCTGGGGAAGATTGAAGACAGGAGAAGGGGATGACAGAGGATGAGATGGTTGGATGGCATCACCGACTCAATGGACATGAGTTTGAGCAAGCTTCAGGAGTTAGTGATGGACAGGGAGGCCTGGCATGCTGCATATCTGGGATTACAAAGAGTCAGACACGACTGAGTGACTGAACTAAACTGAATTTATTAATTAATAGAAGCAATACTGTTCATATTAGTAACAAGACATGAACTTGGACAAACTCCAGGAGATGGTGAGAGACAGGGAAGCCTGGCGCACTACAGTCCATGGGTTTGCAAAGAGTCAGACATGACTTGGTGACTGAACAACAACACAAGCTGGAAGGTAATGATTCTTGCTATTAAACATACACATGTTGGATGGGGTGAAGAGGTGCTTCTTAGGTGGCACCAGTGGTAAAGAACCCACCTGCAATGCAGGATATGTAAGAAATGTGAGTTCGATCCTTAGGTCAGGAAGATTCCCTGGAGAAGGGCATAGCAACCCACTCTAGTACTCTTGCCTGGAGAACCCCATGGATAGAGGAGCCTGGTGGGTTACAGTCCACAGGCTCACAAAGAGTCAGACATGGCTGAAGCAACTTAGCATAGCACACACACAGTTGAATGAGGGGTGGAGGGAAGAGGCATAAAGAAGAAGGGATGTTCCAGGTAAAGAAGAGTAGTATTAAACTGGGTTCAAGAATAGTTTTCAGCCATAAAAAAGAATTAAATATTATCATTTTCAGCAACATGGATGGGCCTAGAGATTACCATGCTCAGAGAAGTAAGCCAGACAGAAAAAGACAAATATCATACAATATCACTTATATGTGGAATCTAAAAAAAAATATTAGAAATGAAGTTATTTATGAAACAGAAATAGACTTACTGACATAGGAAACAAACTTATGGTTACCAAAGAGGGAAGCAGGGAGGAATAAATTAGAAGTTTAGGATTAGCACATACACACTGCTATATGTAAAATAAACAACAAAGACCTACTGTATGCACACGGAACTATACTCAACATCTTGTAATAACTTTAAACGAATTCCTCTGTAATCTTGCTGCCAGCCCTCTGCTCCTCCGTCCTACAAGTAGGGGACCTTTTCTGACATACTCCCAGAGACAGGAGAGACTGTCACACTAGTGCTGAGGCATCCAGCAGCTACAGGGAGTCTTTATTCCTTTCCAGAACCATCCATCTCTAGACGTGCTCAGAACCTGAGGGCTAGGCCAAGTCCCTGGTCTTTTCTTACAGTTCACAGAGAATTTTTTAGCCAACCTAATCTCAGGAAAGAAGATGCAGCAAAGCTAGACAGTGAGTATAAATTTACTGGACCAATAATAAAAGGCAAGAAACCCAACGTGAGAAAAGTGAATTCTCTCAATATTGCTTCCTGTTTCCTTCCTTGTGTCCCTCCAGGGAAAACTATTTTATTGCTTAATTTCTGCCTTCCCCACCCCTCACATATGTACTTGGGGCCTTCTTCTTAATAGCTGGAAAAAATACCACCCCAGAAACCTGTATTTAAAAAGAAACAGAAATTACCATTGTGAAATTTGTCTCAGGGTCCAAGTATTTCATCTGCATGTGTGTGTGAAGCCATCCATTCATTTTTCTGCATGGGGTGGAGGTCTTGGTCTGTTTTGTTCCCCTCCTTTGTGGGCTTGTGCTTAGGATCAGATCTTTCTGGCCTGCTATGATTTTGACCATTTGACTTGGATCACAAGTTAATCTTTCTCCTGATGACTCAAATGAAAGTATATATATTTTTTTAAAGCAGCCTATAATGGAAGAGAATCTGAATGTATGCATGTATACTGGATGACTTTGCTATATACTTGAAACTAACACAACATTATAAGTTGTGTTATAAGAAGTATTATCAACTATACTTCAGTTAAAAAAAAAAAAAAGAATAGATGAGTTTTGATTCCTTCATGGAAGTTTTTAGTAGTCTAGAACTCTCTCTGGTACAACCGGAACCAACTTTGGGTGTACTGGCCAGGAAAGAGGAGATGGATGTCTCTAAAGCATTTATGTTTTGTCTTGCACTGACACAGCTGCTGAGCATTCATCATCTCATTCAAGAGAAGAAACAGAAGGTTTCTAACTGGAAGAGATTCTAGTGGTCTACCACAATTTAACTTCAAGACAAAGAAAATCAGGGAATTTTATATTTCATCAACACCAATGAAACTTTTCTTGATCTTAGCAGTGAGAATTAATATCTGACTTTATGGGACTTTATTTGTACCACTATAATTGTGTTTTTAACACTGGCATTTATCTATACCTTGATCTGTCTCAGAACCCCCAACATAAGCTTTATTCATCTTCCTGTTGCCTACAGCATCTTGAACATAGTTGGAGCATGCTTAAAAGAAGTTAAAAATTGAATAAAATACTTGGTTTTGAGCATGAACTTGCATGTTCAAATAATATACTACTTCTGGTACAGAAGAGCAAGTTACTAAGTTACATAATTGTATTCTACTAATAACAAGTTTATTTAAGAAAACTTGAGTCACAATTCATAGTACTGGCTGGAAATTTATGACACATTCTCCACTACTAGATATGTAAAAGTGCTATCTGGTGATAATTTACTCAAACTATAGATACAATTCCTGATACCCTGAAGTCTTTCTTCAATTCTAGGTATTTTAGATTTTCTTACCTTCTTTCTCCTTTTCTTCCCTCCTTTCCTTCTTTCTCTCCTTCCTAGCACAGACCACTACTGACAATGAGTATAAATTCTAGAAAAAAAGGAAAAATAGATTCAGGTGTTGCAACAAAGGCTGACTCATGAAAAATCGCTCCATGGGATTTGTACAGATACTCAATACAGACTGAGACTTGCTTCCACACTATAAAACCTAGTAATACCAATGGCACCTCTTTCTTTGACCTGAATTTAAACATAGTATGAAAGCTACAGATGATTTCCTCATCTCTGTTACCAATGAAATGGTATGTGGGCTATTTAAAACAAATAATAATCTTTATCTTGGTCAACTATGTGTGCTTAGTTCTGTTAGTGGCCCCATGGACTATGGTCCACCAAGCTCCTCTATCTATGGGATTTCTCAGGCAAGAATACTGGAGTGGGTTGTCATTTCCTTCTCTGGAATCTTCCTGATCCAGGGGTCAAACTCGAGTCTACTGTGTCCCTGCATTGCAGGCAGATTCCTTACCTACTGAGCCATCAGCAAAGCCCCAAATAATAACCTACATCTTGGGCAACTATAATTAAGTAAACACAAAGAATCGTCTTATCCTCCAACTAATTTTATTTGTGCATTGCTTGTCTGAAATAACCCAAAATAATTTTAACAAGTAAGAGATATGTGATAGAGAGAAAGTATCACTGTGTTGGAGATCCAGAAAGTTTCCAATTCTGGTGCTACTCATTTCCACACTGTGATACCTCTTTCTTTCATAGGAAAGCAACAATTCCCTATGGAGTCTTAATATGTTGTTTAGTTACATTATTTCCCATCTCCATAGAGAAAACATTTGTTTTCATAAGTTTTTTAAAACTATTTTTAATCTGCTTTATTGAGATAAAAATAAAAATTCACCAATTTTAACTGCATGAATCTGTGTTTTGATAAATACAGATAGTCTTTGAAACACCCATTACAGTCAAGCTATAGAAAACTTCTATATCCTCCATAAGTTCTCTTGTGCCTCTTCATAGTAAAACTACTTTCAGCCCCTGGCAGCCTACCATTCATAATATATTCATCATTGCTTTTCTAGAATTCTGTATAATTAAATATACAGAATATAAATTAAACCTATCAGTCTAATATGTCTGGATTCTTTCACTAGCATAATTACCTTGAGATTCATATTTAAAAGATTCTCATTGCCTACATTGAATCATGCAGGCCTCTTAGTAGATCAGTTGATCATATATTTGTGAGTCTGTTTCTGGACTCTGTTCTGTTCCATGGACATATATAGCCCACCTTTAAGCCCATACTAAGCTATTCTGATAACTATCACCTAAGTCAGTCTTGCTATCATGTATAAGTCCCCCAGTTGTGCTCATCTTTCATATTCTTTTCACTCTTATAGGTACTCTGAATTCCTGTATACATTTTAGAATTAACTTTTCAATTTGGCAGGCAAGTCAGCTGAGACTTCTATGGGACAATGTCAACTGTATAGAGGAGAACTGTTCACCTAACAATATCAAGTCTTCTGATCCATGAAGATTGTGTCTCCATTTATTGTTCAATTTCTCTCAGCAATATGTTACACCTTTCACTGGACAAGCGTTGAACATTTTTGGTTAAATTTTTCCCAAATTATTTCCTTTTTGTGGGCCATCATAAATGGTATTTTCAAAAATTCAATTTTGTTTATTTAATTTTTATTTTATCTTATTTGCTTTTACTTAATTTTTATGTATTAAACTTACGTCCTTGACTTTGCTGAACTTACCTAATAATTCCATCAGCTTTTTTTTAAGAAAAATGTCTAAGGATTTTCTAACATAGATAATTATATAGTCTGTAAAAAGAGTCAGTTTCATATTTTCTCTTACGATTTGTAAGCTATCCTGTTATGAGTGTAAGATAGACATCAGGAAATGTTTCCCACTGTTGGTAAATCCAATTGATTCAGTACTATTTTTGAAAAGGTCATTTGCAGTGCATTGCCAGTTTTGCCATCATCAGGTAACTGAATGTGTATTTGTAGGTATCTGTATGTACAGACACATATCTCACAGGAAGTTGTGTTAATTTTTTTAATAATTTTTGCATTTATGTTCTTGAGAAAGATTTGTTCGTAATTTTGTTTCTTGAAATGTTCTTGTCGAGTTTTCATGTTTAGGCTGTTTTGTTCTTATTAAGAGTTCAGCTACATTAAATATTTTTCAAATATTTTTTCAAAAGACAACAAAAAGACAACATTCTTGAAATGTTCTTGTTGAGTTTTCAGGTTTAGGCTGTTTTGTTCTCATTAAGAGTTCAGCTACATTAAATATTTTTCAAATATTTTTTCAAAAGACAACAAAAGGAAAATGAAAAAAAAAAAAAAAGATACAGACTGGGAGATACCATCTTCAATATATACAATGGATCAGATCAGATCAGATCAGTCACTCAGTTGTGTCCGACTGTTTGCAACCCCATGAATCACAGCACGCCAGGCCTCCCTGTCCATCACCAACTCCCGGAGTTGACTCAGACTCACGTCCATCGAGTCAGTGATGCCATCCAGCCATCTCATTCTCTGTCATCCCCTTCTCCTCTTGCCCCCAATCCCTCCCAGCTTCAGAGTCTTTTCCAATGAGTCAACTCTTCCCATGAGGTGGCCAAAGTACTGGAGTTTCAGCTTTAGCATCATTCCTTCCAAAGAAATCCCAGGGCTGATCTCCTTTAGAATGGACAGGTTGGATCTCCTTGCAGTCCAAGGGACTCTCAAGAGTCTTCGCCAACACCACAGTTCAAAAGCATCAATTCTTCGGTGCTCAGCCTTCATCACAGTCCAACTCTCACATCCATACATGGCCACAGGAAAAACCATAGCCTTGACTAGACGGACCTTTGTTGGCAAAGTAATGTCCCTGCTTTTCAGTATGCTATCTAGGTTGGTCATAACTTTCCTTCCCAGGAGTAAGCGTCTTTTAATTTCATGGCTGCAGTCACCATCTGCAGTGATTTTGGAGCCCCCAAAAATAAAGTCTGACACTGTTTCCACTGTTTCCCCATCTATTTCCCATGAAGTGATGGGACTGGATGCCATGATCTTCATTTTCTGAATGTTGAGCTTTAAGCCAACTTTTTCACTCTCCACTTTCCTTTCATTGAGAGGCTTTTTAGTTCCTCTTCACTTTCTGCCACAGAGAACTTCTATAAGTAAGAGCAATAAAATAGGATAATGGAAGAAAAATCCTGAGCACTCGTGAAACAAAAGAGAAAAGTGAAACGACCAATGCTGCTGCTGCTGCTGTTAAGTCGCTTCAGTCGTGTCCAACTCTGTGCGACCCCAGAGACAGCAGCCCACCAGGCTCCCCCATCACTGGGATTCTCCAGGCAAGAACACTGGAGTCAGTTGCCATTTCCTTCTCCAATGCATGAAAGTGAAAATTGAAAGTGAAGTCACTCAGTCGTGTCTGACTCTTTGCAACCCCATGGACTGCAGCCTACCAGGCTCCTCCGTCCATGGGATTTTCCAGGCAAGAGTACTGGAGTGGGGTGCCATTGCCTTCTCCAAAAATGAGATACTAGCTACTCCATATAGTAGCAGCAGAATATACTAAGTATTTTAAAAACTATGGACTAACAGGAATTCTAATTCCCTGTTCAGTTCAGTTCAGTTCAGTTGCTCAGTCATGTCCATCTCTTTGTGACCCCATGGACTGCAGCATGCCAGGCTTATCTGTCCATCACCAACTCCTAGAGTTTACTCAAACTCATGTCCACTGAGTCGGTGATGCCATCCGACCATCTCATCCTCTGCCATTCCCTTCTCCTCCCACCTTCAATCTTTCCCAGCATCAGGGTCTTTTCAAATGAGTCAGTTCTTCGCATCAGGTGGCAAAAGTATTGGAGTTTCAGCTTCAACATCAGTCCTTCCAAAGAATATCAGGACTGATTTCCTTTAGAATAGGCTGGTTGGATCTCCTTACAGTCCAAGGGAGTCTCAAGAGTCTTCTCCAATACCACAGTTAAAAAGCATCAATTCTTTAGCACTCAGCTTTCTTAACAGTCCAACTCCCACATCCATACATGACCACTGGAAAAACCATAGCCTTGACTAGACGGACCTTTGTTGGCAAAGTAATGTCTCTGCTTTTGTTTTTGTTTTTGTTTTTGTTTTTCAAGAAAAACATTTATTATTCTTATGTTTTGACATGTTCTGTAATTTGGATTTTTTTTTCCTTTTTTTTCCTCCTTTCCCCCACTTATGTTGTAGTTGTCGATTTTTTTTAAATTTTTTTAATTTTATTTTATTTTTAAACTTTACATAATTGTATTAGTTTTGCCAAATATCAAAATGAATCTGCCACAGGTATACATGTGTTCCCCATCCTGAACCCCTCTCCCTCCTCCCTCCCCATACCCTCCCTCTGGGTCATCCCAGTGCACCAGTCCCAAGCATCCAGTATCGTGCATCGAACCTGGACTGGCATCTCGTTTCATACATGATATTTTACATGTTTCAATGCCATTCTCCCAAATCTTCCCACCCTCTTCCTCTCCCATAGAGTCCATAAGACTGTTCTATACATCAGTGTCTCTTTTGCTGCCTGACAAATATCCCACAAAAAAGGAAAACTACAGGCCAATATCACTGATGAACATAGATGCAAAAATCCTTAACAAAATTCTAGCAATCAGAATCCAATAACACATTAAAAAGATCATACACCATGACCAAGTGGGCTTTATCCCAGGGATGCAAGGATTCTTCAATATCCGCAAATCAATCAATGTAATACACCACATTAACAAATTGAAAAATAAAAACCATATGATTATCTCAATAGATGCAGAGAAAGCCTTTGACAAAATTCAACACCCATTTATGATAAAAACTCTCCAGAAAGCAGGAATAGAAGGAACATACCTCAACATAATAAAAGCTATATATGACAAACCCACAGCAAACATTATCCTCAATGGTGAAAAATTGAAAGCATTTCCTCTAAAGTCAGGAACAAGACAAGGGTGCCCACTTTCACCATTACTATTCAACATAGTTTTGGAAGTTTTGGCCACAGCAATCAGAGCAGAAAAAGAAATAAAAGGAATCCAAATTGGAAAAGAAGAAGTAAAACTCTCACTATTTGCAGATGACATGATCCTCTACATAGAAAACTCTAAAGACTCCACTAGAAAATTACTAGAACTAATCAATGATTATAGTAAAGTTGCAGGATATAAAATCAACACACAGAAATCCCTTGCATTCCTATACACTAATAATGAGAAAACAGAAAGAGAAATTAAGGAAACAATTCCATTCACCATTGCAACAGAAAGAATAAAATACTTAGGAATATATCTACCTAAAGAAACTAAAGACCTATATATAGAAAACTATAAAACACTGGTGAAAGAAATCAAAGAGGACACTAATAGATGGAGAAAGATACCATGTTCATGGGTTGGAATAATCAATATAGTGAAAATGAGTATACTACTCAAAGCAATTTATAGATTCAATGCAATCCCTATCAAGCTACCAACAGTATTCTTCACAGAGCTAGAACAAATAATTTCACAATTTGTATGGAAATACAAAAAAACCTCAAATAGCCAAAGCGATCTTGAGAAAGAAGAATGGAACTGGAGGAATCAACCTACCTGACTTCAGGCTCTACTACAAAGCCACAGTTATCAAGACAGTATGGTACTGGCACAAAGACAGAAATATAGATCAATGGAACAAAATAGAAAGCCCAGAGATAAATCCACACACATATGGACACCTTATCTTTGACAAAGGAGGCAAGAATATACAATGGATTAAAGACAATCTCTTTAACAAGTGGTGCTGGGAAATCTGGTCAACCACTTGTAAAAGAATGAAACTAGAACACTTTCTGCTTTTGAATATGCTATCTAGGTTGGTCATAACTTTCCTTCCAAGGAGTAAGCGTCTTTTAATTTCATGGCTGCAATCACCATCTGCAGTGATTTTGGAGCCCAGAAAAATAAAGTCAGCCACTGTTTCCACTGTTTCCCCATCTATTTCCCTTGAAGTGATGGGACCAGATGCTATGATCTTCATTTTCTGAATGTTGAGCTGTAAGCCAACTTTTTCACTCTCCTCTTTCACTTTCAAGAGGCTTTTTAGTTCCTCTACACTTTCTACCATAATGGTGGTGTCATCTGCATATCTGAGGTTATTTACATTCCTCCTGGCAATCTTGATTCCAGCTTGTGCTTCTTCCAGCCCAGTGTTTCTCATGATGTACTCTGCATATAAGTTAAATAAGCAGGGTGACAATATACAGCCTTGACATACTCCTTTTCCTATTTGGAACCAGTCTGTTGTTCCATGTCCAGTTCGAACTGTTGCTTCCTGACCTACATATAGGTCTCTCAAGAGGCTGGTCAGGTGGTCTGGTATTCCCGTCTCTTGAAGAATTTTCCACAGTTTCTTGGGATCCACACAGTCAAAGACTTTGGCATAGTCAATAAAGCAGAAATAGATGTTACAATAAATATTAAACCTCAAGATTTCATAACTAAAACAGTGTGTCTAAGAATTTAGGTCATCTGCTATTTATAATAATAGTCAATGCTTTTTATAAGAGTACACTGCTGTCTCATGATTTTAGTGACAGTAAATTTAAAACAAAATGTCTTTTTTTTTAAACCTACACACTTGAAAAAGTTAAAACCAATAGAGCTGGTGAAACTCCAAATATACAAATAACAGTTTGTGATATCTTTTCAAGTCTTAGTTACAGTTGGTTTAGTTCATCAATTATGATAAAAATTCTCATTATTATTATTTCATAAGTATAAGTACATAAAGATAAATTAGGCATTAAGGAAAGAATGTTTTCTATAACTCAATTTTTAAAAATAGGACAGATATTAGTCTGAAAGGCCACTATGTAGTATTAGTCATACATTCTAGAATACTTTGTGTTTTGGTGGCATAAGATGTTTAGGAATTTTAGTAGACAAAGATATCTTAACAGGTCTATTCAGTCAAAAGCAAGTTTTTTTTTTCATAATTGACTGAAATGATTAGTGTTCTATATGCTTTGAAATTTTGTAGTTCAGTTGTGCTTTTTGGGAAAGATGAGAGAGATGGCAGGAAAAAACACAAACTTGGGATCATGTAGAACTGTAACTCTGGGCAAGCTACTTCATTTTTCTAAGCCTCATTTTCATTATCTATAAAAATGGGACTAATATTAGGGACTTTTCAGAATTGCCATGGGTATTTACACTGAAAAAGCAGTTTATGACATGGTAGATACATAGCACCCACTTTCCAGTTAGGATCATTTCCAGTTTTATGACTGTGTATCTAATTTAAATGTAAAATTTTCTATTCAAAATTTAAAATATTCACATCATATAAAAATCTTTCACACAACTAATTCTGGAAATGCTAGAAATAGAAAATAATATAGTAAAGAGAAACTCATAATGTTACAGTTAAGCATTTTTACAAATACACGCATGTATGATAACCTTCAACTTGTATCCAATTCAGTTACCATTTCCTTTTTTTTTTTTTTTTCTGGATTCCTTTTATTTCTTTTTCTGCTTTGATTGCTGAGGCCAAAACTTCCAAAATTATGTTGAATAGTAGTGGTGACACTGGGCACCCTTGTCTTGTTCCTGACCTTAAGGGAAATGCTTTCAATTTTTCACCATTGAGGATAATGTCTGCTGTGGGTTTGTCATATATAGCTTTTATTATTCCTGCTTTCTGGAGAGTTTTTATCATAAATGGATGTTGAATTTTGTCAAAGGCTTTCTCTGCATCTATTGAGATAATCATATGGTTTTTATTTTTCAATTTGTTAATGTGGTGTATTACATTGATTGATTTGTGGATATTGAAGAATCCTTGCATCCCTGGGATAAAACCCACTTGGTCATGGTGTATGATCTTTTTAATGTGTTGTTGGATTCTTTTTTTTTATTCCTTTATTTCTCATGTGTTCCCCATCCTGAACCCTCCTCCCTCCTCCCTCCCCATACCATCCCTCTGGGTCGTCCCAGTGCACCAGCCCCAAGCATCCTCTATGATCCTCTATGACCCACCTCCCAGAATATTGGAAATAAAAGCAAAAATAAACAAATGGGACCTAATTAAACTTAAAAGCTTCTGCACATCAAAGGAAACTATTAGCAAGGTGAAAGACAGCCTTCAGAATGGGAGAAAATAATAGCAAATGAAGCAACTGACAAACAACTAATCTCAAAAATATACAAGCAACTCCTACAGCTCAACTCCAGAAAAATAAATGACCCAATCAAAAAATGGGCCAAAGATCTAAATAGACATTTCTCCAAAGAAGACATACAGATGGCTAACAAACACATGAAAAGATGCTCAACATCACTCATTATCAGAGAAATGCAAATCAAAAGCACTATGAGATACCATTTCACACCAGTCAGAATGGCTGCGATCCAAAAGTCTACAAATAATAAATGCTGGAGAGGGTGTGGAGAAAAGGGAACCCTCTTACACTGTTGGTGGGAATGTAAACTAGTACAGCCACTATGGAGAACAGTGTGGAGATTCCTTAAAAAACTGGAAATAGAACTGCCTTATGATCCAGCAATCCCACTGCTGGGTATACACACTGAGGAAACCAGAAGGGAAAGAGACACGTGTACCCCAATGTTCATCGCAGCACTGTTTATAATAGCCAGGACATGGAAGCAACCTAGATGTCCATCAGCAGATGAATGGATAAGCAAGCTGTGGTACATATACACAATGGAGTATTACTCAGCCATTAAAAAGAATACATTTGAATCAGTTCTAATGAGGTGGATGAAACTGGAGCCTATTATACAGAGTGAAGTAAGCCAGAAGGAAAAATACCAATACAGTATACTAACGCATATATATGGAATTTAGAAAGATGGTAACGATAACCCTGTATACGAGACAGCAAAAGAGACACTGATGTATAGAACAGTCTTATGGACTCTGTGGGAGAGGGAGAGGGTGGGAAGATTTGGGAGAATGGCATTGAAACATGTGAAATGTCATGTATGAAACGAGATGCCAGTCCAGGTTCAATGCACGATGCTGGATGCTTGGGGCTGGTGCACTGGGACGACCATTTCCTTTTTTCAAGCTATTTAGAAAAAAGGCAAAAATCTATCTTCAGGAGAATCTGATGATTCCCAACCATTGTAAGGCCAACAACAGTGACATGTAGCAAAAAGAAAAAAAAAAAAAGACAACTAAAAATCAGATAAGATGATTTCTAATATTATGAATTCACCAACTAGCTATGTGACTTTTTACAGTTCATGTGTCCTCTCCACTCATTTTTTTTTAAGTAAGGGCATTGTTTACTTTTTAAATGTAAATTTATTTATTTTAATTGGAAGCTAATTACTTTACAATATTGTATTGGTTTTGTCATACATTGACATGAATCTGTCACAGGTGTACATGTGTTCCCCATCCTGAACCCTTCTCCCACCTCCCTCCCCATCCAATCCCTCTGGGTCATCCCAGTACACCAGCTCCAAGCATCCTGTATCATGCACCAAATCTGAACTGGAGATTCATTTCACATATGTTAATATATGTTTCAATGCCATTCTCCCAATCATCCCACCCTCACCCTCTCTCACAGAAACCAAAAGACTGTTCTATACATCTGTGTCTCTTTTGCTGTCTCGCATACAGGGTTACCGTTTCCATCTTTCTAAATTCCATATATATGTGTGATTATACTGTATTTTCTTTCTGGCTTACTTCACCAGAATTGAAAGAGACATGTGTACCCCAATGTTCATCACAGCACTGTTTATAATAGCCAGGACATAGAAGCAACCTAGATGTCCAATCATATTTCTTAACTCTAAAACAGGGCTAACAATATCTGCTGTGCCTCTTTTATAAGATTCTTATAAGGATCTAAAGAGAAAAGAGTAAAAACAAAACCTAATTAGGAGTCTAAAGCCCTTTGATTTAATTATGCAAATAAAACATATTACCACCACAATATTGTAAAGCAATTATCCTCCAAGAAAAAAAATTTGAAATAAGAAATAAAGAGTTGAAGGGCCAAAAAAAGATATCTGATAATATTAGACAAGAAGAATTAAGGAAGCAGTCACTTTAAACATTGAATAAATTTCCTTCTGGAAAGACTTTCTTAAAACAAAGAAAGGATTTTAAAATAGAAATAAATAACCTACACACTTTACATCAGCAAACCTTCCAGATTTTAGGGCAGAATATGGAGCCTGGGCAATTCACAGTCTGTCTGAAACACAGTGCTTCATCTACAAAATAAGGTTAGAATGAAATTTATCCAAAGCTCTTTCTGACTTAAACCTTCTTACGATTTCATTTAAGGAAGAGCTTTAGTAATTGGAACATGACCAACATTTTATATCAACATAATAAACCAGAAGGCAAGAGAAAAGAAGTAAATGAAACAGAACCTAAAACATTAGTCTAATCAGAACTGGCAATTTTAATGGTTGCAAATCCACAAAACATCTGTGCAATGCTTCTCTCTAAATGAAACAATCTAAGCGAAAGCATTTTGAAAATCATAAGATGCTATGCAAATATAAAGTATTACTGACATCATCTTTACTTGAGCCCACCAACTACACAGAAACATCTTGTACATTTCAGCTGTGAACAGTCACTCAGGGTGGGCATGAGGGGGAAGGAAGGAAGAGGAATGAGGAGAAGGATACACTTTTCTTGTGTTCTGTCTTCCAATTGTTCCCTAAGCATGTATATCTGTGATATAATACAAGTATTTTTTTTCCCAAAACATTAAAGCACAGCTATTTCCTAAAACATAAATAGACAGATAGGTCTTTTTATGTCTTTAGGCTAAGGAAACAGTTACTTTAAATTCTCATTTCTTGATTTAAGACATTTTAAAACAGGTGGTCAAGTTTGTTTTTACCATTGTGTTCAATATTTTTCATATACTAGCTTATATTTTTCTCTTCTAAAATAACCTATCATTTGAATAATTTGGAAGTGCTTTAAAACAAGAATTTCTAGTTATGAGTCACTGCAATTATGTTAGACAGTTTGATAGTATTATTTGCATTTGACCGTGAGAGAAACTGATGGGTTGAGACAGAGGTAGAGCAAGAATTAGACCTCCAAGACTGTGAGCAGAATGTCAAGCCTCTGGGAAAGAGTAATAATAGAATAGTGAGTTGAAAGATGCCTGAAGATGGAAGAACTTAGCTGTACAGACACCTAAAAATCTCCAGGAGATAAATTTGTATCTCCATGACCTGGTTCCAGGATTTATTGCAAGTTGTCTGTTTCAATTGAATGTTAATTTGCAAGAACCTTTTGGGAAATCATTAATCATAATTCATGATGAATTACCAGCTAGATCATTAAGAAGGAAAGCTGAGCTTAGTAATTGCTTGAAGTTGTATTTTCATCAGAACTCATCTCCCTCCTAAGAGGATGATTGAATGAACAGTGCATATTGGCCGGGGGATTATAGAGGTTGGAGTTGGAGAGAATCTTGCTTTCCTTTTTTTTCTCTCTCTCTAAATTTTTAGCCATTATAGACTTACCATTAGTCAAATTCCCTCATGGCAAAAGAGGGATCATGTCAACATTAAAAGCTCCAAAGCAATAAATAACATATTTATTTCCCTAAAGTTACATGCTCAGCTCAGCTCAGGATGGAAGACCTGCAGCTTAAAATATAAGTCTTTTCAAACTCAATTTGATAATCTCTCATATATCCTCTGATAATTATAGAGAATCAAGGGATGCCATTGGAACGTGCATGATTAAACAGGAGACCCCCGTTTGATTCCTGAAGATTGGATCAGAAAGATCCCCTGGAGAAGGGATAGACTACCCACTCCAGTATTGGGCTTCCCTGGTGGCTCAGATGGTAAAGAATCTACCTGCAATGTGGGAGACCTGGGTTTGATCACTGGGTTGGAAAGATCCCCTGGAGAAGGGAATGGCTACCCACTCCAGTATTCTGGCCTGGAGAATTCCATGGACTATACAGTCCATGGGACTGCAACATTCACTTTGAGCTTCTTTGGCCTGGAGAGGTTTTAATGACATTACCCAGCAAGTGCCATCAGTTCAGTTCAGTCGCTCAGTCATGTCTGACTCTTTATGACCCCATGGACTGCAGCATGCCAGGATTCCCTGTCTATCACCAACTCCCAGAGCTTGACCAAACTCATGTCCATCAAGTCAGTGATGCCATTCAACCATCTCATCCTCTGTCATCCCTTTCTTCTGCCTTCAATCTTTCCCAGCATCAAGGTCTTTTCCAGTGAGTCAGTTCTTCGCATCAGGTGGCCAAAGTATTGGAGCTTCAGCTTCAGCATCAGTCCTTCCAATGAATATTCAGGACTGATTTCCTTTAGGATTGACTAGCTTGATCTCCTTGCAGTCCAAGGGACTCTCAAGAGTCTTCTCCAACACCACAGTTCAAAACCATCCGTTCTTTGCTGCTCACTTTCTTTAGCTCAGCAAGTGTCATAGTCTGACCCAAATAGGGGAAGAAGATTACATTGCTGAGTGGAGGAGGGACACTGCTTTCAGTTAGAACTACAAGCCAGAAAAATTTCTTCCTGCTATAAGAAGTTTAATCCTCCACAAAGGAGAAAAGTTTACCAGTTACATGAGCACAGAACATTACACAGTAACTCTTGGGTTAAACAAAAAATATCTAAGAAACATACAGATCATCAAGAGGTAGACATTTCAACAAAAACTATGTAGGAAGAAAAGAGCGAATCAGGGACCTAAGAAGAGGACTCAGACTGAATCAAAATAATACATAGGGACTTCCTTGAAGGTCTAGTGGTTAAGACTTTGCCTTCCAATGCAATGGGTATGAGTTCCATCCATGGTTAGAAGCTAATATCCCACATACTTCACTGCCAAAAAACAAAAAATAAAGCAGAAGCAATGTTGTAGCAAATTTAATAAAGACTTTAAAAATGGTCCACATCAAAAAAATTCTTAAGAAAAAAAAAGATAATACAGTTTACTGTGCTTCAACTTTACATGTATAGCAGGGTTTTAAAAAAAAAAGTAATTGTTGTCTTCAGTTCAGTTCAGTTCAATCACTCAGTCATGTCTGACTCTTTGCAACCCCATGGACTGCAGCATGCCAGGCTTCCCTGTCCATCACCAACTCCCAGAGCTTACTCAAACTCATGTCCATCGAGTTGGTGATGCCATCCAACCATCTCATCCTCTGTTACCTTAAGAGTAAGAACTAGTGTTACTCTTTGGGAGGGAACTGCCTTTGATAAGAAATAACACGGTAATTAATCTTGGGTGTAGAAGATGATGGAGAAGGCAATGGCACCCCACTCGGGTACTGTTGCCCGGAAAATCCCATGGATGGAGGAGCCTGGTAGGCTGCAGTCCATGGGGTCGCTAAGAGTCGGACACGACTGAGCAACTTCACTTTCACTTTTCACTTTCATGCATTGGAGAAGGAAATGGCAACCCACTCCAGTGTTCTTGCCTAGAGAATCCCAGGGATGGGGGAGCCTGGTGGGCTGCTGTCTACGGGGTCACACAGAGTCGGACACGACTGAAGTGACTTAGTAGTAGTAGTAGTAGTAGTAGTAGAAGATGAAGCTTCACAAACATCTATAAGAAAACAGCAGAGTTAAATTACTCTGCCCAAGAAGTTTAGGAATATGATCCTGTAAACAGTGAATGGGTAAAATAAAGATTTTAGAGAAGAAGTGGAAAAGGCTACACTAGATTGTGGGAAACCATGGTAAGAATCCTTGTTTTGATGCAAGGGAGATTCCCAAGTCTTCTAAGAACAGAAAGAAAAAGAATAAAGTTGCTCACCTGTGTCCGACTCTTCGAAACTCCATAGACTGTAGCCCACCAGGCTCCTCTGTCCATGGAATTCTCCAGGCAAGAATACTGGAGTGGGTCACTGTTTCCTACTCCAGGGATTCTTCCCGACCCAAGGTTCGAACGCACATCTCTTGTGTCTCCTGCACTGGCAGGCAAATTCTTTACCACTGAGCCACCTGGGAAGCCTTTTCAAGAAAAGAAATGCTAATAATTAATTCCAAATTGTTTACAGTTTTCCAGGCTCTGTTATCTCGAACTTTTAATAAAGTCTGTTTCATATATTTCCTTGTGCAAGAAATGCATGGTTGTAGATAGAGGATCAGGGATGGGAAGCAGGGTCTAACAGGGAGCAACACTGGGCAAAACAGTGGAAGCAGGAACTCAGAGTTGGGTGGACTGGATGGGCTGTGAAAACATTATCCCCAGCCTTCCAGCACCCAGAGAATCTCTGGAGAGATAATGGCAACTTCTACCACAAGCATCTGAGTGTCTCTTCTCTGCACAGGGAGGGTGGAGGAGACACTCTTGGGGTGCTCTTGACCATGAAGGCATGGTGAGAGTGGGAGTGGGTGGATCATCCAGAGAGAAACTTTTGAAGTACATTTCATATGGTTTCTAAAGGAGTCCCCAGTGGGACTGAGCCCTTGTCCACAGTGGTGATATCAGTTCAGTTCAGTCACTCAGTCGTGTCCAACTCTTTGTGACCCCATGAATTACAGCACACTAGGCCTCCCTGTCCATCACCAACTCCCGGAGTTCACCCAAACTCATGTCCATTGAGTCCGTGATGCCATCTAGCCATCTCATCCTCTGTCATCCCCTTCTCCTCCTGCCCCCAATCCCTCCCAGCATCAAGGTCTTTTCCAATGAGTCAACTTTTCACATGAGGTGACCAAAGTATTGGAGTTTCAGCTTTAGCATCATTCCTTCCAAAGAACACCCAGGACTGATCTCCTTTAGAATGGACTGGTTGGATCTCCTTGCAGACCAAGGGACTCTCAAGAGTCTTCTCCAACACCACAGTTGAAAAGCATCAATTCTTCAGCATTCAGCCTTCTTCACAGTCCAACTCTCACATCCATACATGACCACTGGAAAAACTATAGCCTTGACTAGGTGGACCTTTGTTGGCAAAGTAATGTCTCTGCTTTTCAATATCCTATCTAGGTTGGTCATAACTTTCCTTCCAAGGAGTAAGCGTCTTTTAATTTCATGGCTCCAGTCACCATCTGCAGTGATTTTGGAGCCCAGAAAAATAAAGTCTGACATTGTTTCCACTGTTTCCCCATCAATTTCCCATGAAGTGATGGGACCAGATGCCATGATCTTAGTTTTCTGAATGTTGAGCTTTAAGTCAACTTTTTCACTCTCCTCTTTCACTTTCATCAAGAGGCTTTTGAGTTCCTCTTCACTTTCTGCCATAAGGGTGGTGTCATCTGCATATCTGAGGTTATTGATATTTCTCCTGGCAATCATGATTCCAGCTTGTGCTTCTTCCAGCCCAGTGTTTCTCATGATGTACTCTGCATAGAAGTTAAATAAGCAGGTGACAATATACAGCCTTGACATACTCCTTTTCCTATTTGGAACCTGTCTGATGTTCCATGTCCAGTTCTAACTGATGCTTCCTGATCTGCATACAAATTTCTCAAGAGACAGATCAAGAGGTCTGGTATTACCATCTCTTTTAGAATTGTCCACAGTTTCTTGTGATCCACACAGTCAAAGGCTTTGGCATAGTCAAAAAAGCAGTAATAGATGTTTGTCTGGAACTCTCTTGCTTTTTCCATGATCCAGCGAATGTTGGCAATTTGATCTCTGGTTCCTCTGCATTTTCTAAAACCAGCTTGAACATCTGGAAGTTTGTGGTTCCTGTATTGCTGAAGCCTGGCTTGGAGAATTTTGAGCATTACTTTACTAGCGTGTGATATGAGTGCAATTGTGTGGTAGTTTGAGCATTCTTTGGCATTGCCTTTCTTTGGGATTGGAATGAAAACTCACCTTTTCCAGTGCTGTGGCCACTGCTGAGTTTTCCAAATGTGCTGGCATATTGAGTGCAGCACTTTCACAGCATCATCTTTCAGGATTTGAAATAACTCAACTGGAATTCCATCACCTCCACTAGCTTTGTTCATAGTGATGCTTTCTAAGGCCCACTTGACTTCACATTCCAGGATGTCCGGCTCTAGGTGAGTGATCACACTATCATGATATACTCATTACTATACTCTGAATTTTATACTTCCCTGTCTCACCTTCTCTGCTCCTGTATCTTGTGTTTCCTGCCATCATCTCTTAGGGATCACCTGTACTCTCATTCTTAACTTAGCATCTTCTTTGAAAGAAAACCAAACTAAAACACTTTCTCACCTTTGTCCCTGACCACATTATCCTAATCTGAAAGGCAGCCACTTCTACCAGTTTTTTACCATCCCAAAATGTCCTTTGTACAGTCAAGCATTTAAGTATTATGTATATGTGTATATATAAATATATATTTATAATTGCATATAATTGAGATACATAAATGCACTTTTAACACTTTCTCAATTATCCAAAATAGAAAAAAGTCCAAAACCTACACAATCTAAAATAGTAAATTCTCTTTTATAAAGACCTGAGCTTGAAAGAGAATAAATATTATAATGTTGTTAATCACATTTAAAATCATACATAATGCATGCCATATACCCTCAATTGTGTTGCCAAGGTGTTTTTTTTTTTTTATAAATTTATTTATTTTAATTGGAGGCTAATTACTTTACAATATTGTATTGGTTTTGCCATACATCAACATGAATCTGCCACAGGTGTACACGTGTTCCCCATCCTGAGCCCCCCTCCCACCTCCCTCCCCGTATCATCCCTCTGGGTCATCCCAGTGCACTAGCCCCAAGCAACCAGTATCATGCATCAAACTTGGACTGGCGATTCATTTCATATATGATATACATGTTTCAATGCCATTCTCCCAAATCATCCCACCCTCTCCCTCTCCCACAGAGTCCAACAGACTGTTCTATACATCTGTGTCTCTTTTGGTGTCTCGCATACAGGGTTATCATTACCATCTTTCTAAATTCCATATATATGCGTTAGTATACTGTATTGGTGTTTCTCTTTCTGGCTTCACTCTGTATAATAGGCTCCAGTTTCATCTACCTCATTAGAACTGATTCAAATGTATTCTTTTTAATGGCTGAGTAATACTCCATTGTGTATATGTACCACAGCTTTAAGGGCACATCGTTCATTGGTGGTTCACCATCCACTACACTCATCTTCCATTGGTGACTCCATAATTTGTTGCACATCCAAAAAGTGTGTAGTACATAGGACTTCCTAGCAAAATAGTTCATATATTTGAAGCAATCCTTTCAAATACAAAGTATTTATTGTAAAAGACTGAAATTTTACATAACATTGTCTTGAAATAAAGAATTTTAACAAAATTGAATTTTAACAGTGCTATGTCTTAAAAGTTAGTTTAACATTCAGATGTCCTGTTTGTTGTGCTGGATATCCATATGCCAAACTGGCAAAATCAAGATAGTTCTTTGTAGCCTATTTTTCCTTCTGTTGGAACACGTGGTTTTCTCCAACATACAAATGTAACTAAACTTAATACTTCTTACTGTTCAGTTGGAAGAGATTGGTTTCTTCTGATACTAATTTTCCCTTACTACTGCTTGCCTAGAGTTAAAGATAAATTTTTCTAAAGGTTTAGGCTATGATTAATGTGCTGTTGTGACTTATAGCACACACACACATGTACACACACACTCAAGCAAACCATTTTATATGTGCCGTGGGAACCCAAAATGGAATGGGTATCAGTTGGATTAGCAATGCAACAATAACAACTTGTGGTTTATCATTTGTCCTTAAGTTTTATGGAAATTATTTATATTCAGCACAATTATATTCAAATGATTGAGCATCACAAGAACTAGTTTCATCTTATAATGAGTCAACGTATTTTAGAGGGGGGTGTTCAAAATCAGCTGTTTCCCTGGTTTCTTGGCTTCTTTGAGTTCTTGTGAAATACTTTTGTATTATCAGATGTATCTTCACATTATTTTAAATGCCAAGCATACCATACATGAAATAATAGCTGCATTCAGAAACAATTATTAGGACTTCCTTTTAATGTCCTATTACTGGCAAACGTTTCAAACTATGCATCCTTTTTCCATCCAGCTATGGTTTTTGAGTATTTCTCTAATTAGTCATTTTAGTAGCATCTTGTCTTCACCACCTCACTAATACATGCTGTGCACTGATTTCATCTGTGAAATGTGAATATCTCCTGCCATATTCATAAACGTGAAATGTCACAGACATCAGTGATTTCTGGTGTCCAAATGTGAATGAGGGCTCCCCAAACGGCGACCCAGAGGATGCCGTCACCCCCACGGTGATGGCTGAGGAGCGGGGCGGGGGCGGGGGCGGGGGGAGGGGGTGGGATGCAAGAGCAAGGTGAGGAGGGAAGCAGGGCTGGCCGCGGACGGCTGAGGCGATTGTGAAAGGAACGGACTCAGCGAGCCCAGAGGCTGCGCCTTCCCAGAGAATGCTGAATTCCTTAACTGTATATCTGATCTTTGCTTTTCAGACCGCCTGCTTCCCTTGGTGTAAACTTGTATAGCCTGACTTCCCCTGACTTCCCCTCCTGCCTCCTTGGACAGTTTTCTCAGAGATACTGAGATGCTGTCTCCCAGACTTGGAGTTGTTAACATTCCCACCAGGTAAAATAACTTTCTGTTTTCAGGTTGTGACTGTATTCTTTAGTCGACACATCCTAACCCTTCTTACCAAAACTTGCTCTTGGGAAATGTATCTGGATCTAACTCACTCTACTGTGTAACTTAGTGATATCATTTGTTTCTCGGAAAATTGGGAGTCATAGGAGAAAAATTCTTTTTGAACATAAAAAATTTGGAAGCTTGGGAGAAATTTTAAATATATTTGTAATTGTATCATTGAATAGCTTTAAAATGAGTTTATGACATGAAACTCTTTTATTTTTCTCTAGTTGCTGCTTTCAATTATGCTCTGTCCCATGTCACTTACTTACTCTTTAAGGACATCTTGGGAATATGTCATATCTTCCACTAGAAGTCCAGGTCTATTTAAGACTCTCATCTTATATGCACTTAAAGTAAAGTGAAAAGTGAAAGTGTTAATATCACTGACTCTTTGCAACCCCGTGAACTATAGCCTGTGAGGCTCTTCTCTCCATGGGATTCTCCAGGCAAGAATACTGGAGTGGGTTGCCATTTCCTCCTCCAGGGCATCTTCCCAACCCAGGAATTGAATCCAGGCCTCCAGCACTGCAGGCAGAGTCTTTTATCATCTGAGCCACCAGGGAAGCCCATGGGCTTAAACGACATTTTTAATCTTCCTGCCTACTATTCTCCCCTTTCCAGTAAACCAAGCTTGTGGGTGAAAGATCTGCAATGGGGTGAAGGAATAGTCTGATTTGGGTTACTCCTTCCCTTCTGTATTTCAATGCTCAATTCCCCTGACTGAGAAGTCAGAAAGAGAAATAGGAGAAGCAAAGGTCTTTTGGAGACACTGGTCACCTACTGATAGTGGGAGGCCTCCTAGGACTTAGGCTCAGGTCCAGCACCTCTGCTCTTCTGATAGAACAGTTTCCACTGAGATTCTAGGTGGGCTATCCTGGGAAGGATTTCAACTTTCTCAGCTTCCTCAGCCTCTGGGACCCCTCAAGGGGGAGCAGCCTAGTATCCCTTTCGTACCCCTGGATTAGTCCATGTTCCAGTGGCCCACCTCCCAGAAGGGTGCATCTCTTTACACCTTTGCTGGAAGTCCTGGAAACTGGAATGAGGTGACTCTTTCCTCTTCTAAGGTGCACCAATCCTCACCTGTTATTGCCTCTCTGCTGCCAAAAATTCTGTCAAGTCTTCTGCCATTGCAGAAAATATGCTGGCTGTAAAAAGTAACAGGATTACTTCCTCCCAGGAGCTCCCCTTCCATGCTCTATTCTGGTTCAAGGGCTCCAGCAGTGTAAGATGGTTGTGAAAAATGAGATTCTTCTCCTGCATATCATTGCCCTTATAGAGCTCCATAGACACATCTTGGCATATCTCCATGGTGGGCAGAATTCTCAAGGAACCCCCACGACTTCTGCCTCTTGTGTACATGTGTTGTGGGATGTTCTCCTTTGGGTAGGTTTTGTTGTTGTTCAGTCTCTCAGTCATGCTTGACTCTTTGTGACCCCATAGACCAGGTGGTGCTAGTGACAAAGAATCTGCCTGTCTATTCAGGAGGCAGGATTCCCACGGTTCAATCCCTGGGTCTGGAAGATCCTCTGGAGGAGGGCATGGCAACCCACTCCAGTGTTCTTGTCTGGAGAATCCCATGGACAGAGAAGCCTGGCAGGCTACAATCCATAGAGTTGCAAAGGGTCTGACATGACTGAAATGGACTTGGCACACACGCCCACACAGACTTCAGCATGCCAGGCTTCCAGGTTCTTCACCACTGAGTGGGTGGAATCTGTGAACAAAGGGATATTACTCCTTCAATGTGTTGTTAATGGGTTGAGTTCATCAAAAGAGAAATATCTGGATGGACCTGATCTAGTTAAATTAGCACTTAAAAGAAACTGGGCAGAGAGATTGTAAGTGCAAGAGGGCCATTGGCAGGGACCACAGGGTAAGGACCTGAGAGTGGCCTCTAGAAGCTGAAATAGTTCTAGGATGAAGACAAGTGGGAACCTCAATCCTATAAGCACTCAGAAATGAATTGTGCAAACTCTCAGAGGTAGCTTGAAAGCAAATCTTTCCCTAGTTGAACCTTCATGAGGATACAGTCTGGCTGACACTTTGATTTTAATCTTGTGAGACTTTGAGCACAGTACTCAGCTAACCTGTACCCAGGGAAACAACCAGATAATAAATGTACATTGTTTTAAGTTTGTGGCCATTAAGTCATTTGTTGTGCAGAAATAGAAAACTAGTATACCCCCCTTCCCTCTCTGTTCCTCTTATATCATCTAAAAATGGGTGTCAGTGTTGCCATGATATCTAGGAGGTAGCAGTCAACAACCTCACAACAAGCCTAGAAATATCTGGCTTAATTTTTTGATGACTCTCTTCAGAATGGAAAAATGTGGGATGACTGATACCTCTTAAGTGGGAGCCTTATAATCCAAGAGCATCAACATACTCAGTTCAGTTCACTTCAGTCGCTCAGTTGTGTCCAACTCTTTGCGATCCCATGAATTGCAGCATGCCAGGCCTCCCTGTCCATCACCAACTCCCAGAGTTCACTCAGACTCACGTCCATTGAGTCAGTGATGCCATCCATCCATCTCATCCTTTGTCATCCCCTTCTCCTCCTGACCCCAATCCCTCCCAGCATCAGAGTCTTTTCCAATGAGTCAACTCTTCCCGTGAGGTGGCCAAAGTACTGGAGTTTCAGCTTTAGCATCATTCCTTCCAAAGAAATCCCAGGGCTGATCTCCTTCAGAATGGACTGGTTGGATCTCCTTGCAGTCCAAGGGACTCTCAAGAGTCTTCTCCAACACCACAGTTCAAAAGTATCAATTCTTCAGCTCTCAGCCTTCTTCACAGTCCAACTCTCACATCCATACATGACCACAGGAAAAACCATAGCCTTGACTCGATGAACCTTTGTTGGCAAGGTAATGTCTCTGCTTTTGAATATACTATCTAGGTTGGTCATAACTTTCCTTCCAAAGAGTAAGCGTCTTTTAATTTCATGGCTGCAGTCACATCTGTAGTGATTGTGGAGCCCAAAAAACTAAAGTCTGACACTGTTTCCCCATCTATTTCCCATGAAGTGATGGGACCAGATGCCATGATCTTCGTTTTCTGGATGTTGAGCTTTAAGCCAACTTTTTCACTCTCTCTTTCACTTTCATCAAGAGGCTTTTTAGTTTCTCTTCACTTTCTGACATAAGGGTGGTGCCATCTGCATATCTGAGGTTATTGATATTTCTCCTGGCAATCTTGATTCCAGCTTGTGCTTCTTCCAGTCCAGCGTTTCTCATGATGTACTCTGCATATAAGTTAAATAAGCAGGGTGACAATATACAGCCTTGACTTACTCCTTTTCGTATTTGGAACCAGTCTGTTGTTTCAAGTCTAGTTCTAACTGTTGCTTCCTGATCTGCATACAAATCAACATATTAAATATATACAAATGTCTTGTTGTATGTGAATGACTGGATATTTTAGTAGCATTCTTATATTGTCCAATTCTAACTAGAACATGTGTATGTGTCTGTCTCTGTGTGTGTGCACATATGTGTGTTTGTGTACGTGAAAGAGAGAGCAGGGGTCAGGGGGCTTGGCTTGTTCACAAAATTAATACATCATAAACATCTTTTGAACTGTGGTGCTGGAGAAGACTCTTGAGAGTCCCTTGGACTGCAAGGAGATCAAATCAGTCAATCCTAAAGGAAATCAGTCCTGAATATTCATTGGAAGGACTGATGCTAAAGCTGAAGCTCCAATACTCTGGCCACCTGATGCAAAGAACTGACTCATTGGAAAAGACCCTGATGCTGGGAAAGATTGAAGACAGGAGGAGAAGTTGACAATAGAGGATGAGATGGTTGAATGGCATCACCAACTTGATGGACATGAGTTTGAGCAAGCTCTGGGAGCTAGTGATGGACAGGGAAGCCTGGCATGCTGCAGTCCATGGGGTCACAAAGAGTCAGTCAGTCATGTCGACTGAGTGACTGAACTGAGACATCTTTTTCATTACACAGTACCATATATTCAAGCAATTAAAATGTTGCAGCATTCATTTAATTTTTGTTGAGAAACCTGTGTCCAGATTTTGAATTTGCTCTTAAATATTTATCATTGATGACAAATTGAGCCTCAAGTAGCTGAAACTCAAGGAATCAATTCACTCAACAAATATTTACTGAGCATCCCAGAGATAAAACCCAATAAGGGATAGACCTCATCTTCTAGGAGGTGGGCATACTGGAGACAGTCAAATACATAAACACATTCTCCAAATACAATGACAGATGTTGGGGCACCATCAGTGTCTGGCAGTGTAAGGATTACTTTGTAGGGGACTGTGTCTAAGCCAGGCAGTGTATGTGCAAAATTTTGTGTATGTGCATTTATTTATGAGAAAAGAGTCCATTACTTTATCATATTTTCTAAGAAATCCATGCCCAGGTTCAAAAACGAGAGTGTCCTAAGCAATGAGAATAAGATATTCAAATACAACGAGATGACAAGATATTGTCTGGTCCAATTAAATAGATAGACATGGTTACCTCATAGGTATGGGTGGGGCATTGGGGCAATTTTTTACTATTACTGCTTTGGGAGAAGTTTGTAAATATGTAAAAATAATAAAATTCTGAAATGAAAGCCAAGCAAAAGATTTTCCAGGTGAGGATTTCTTTTTCTTCTTCTTTGTTTTTTCCTTCTCTCTCTCTCTCTTTTTTTGTCATGTTGCTTGGTTTATGGGATCTTAGTTCCTTGACCAGGTCTTGAACCCAGGCCCCAGCAGTGGAAGCCCCAACTCGTAACCACTGAACCACAGGTAAGTCCTGCAAGGTTTTCTAAATCTAGAATGAGTGCTATCACACAGGTAAAAGGCTGACTCACTTTCAGAAAAGCAAGAGAAAAAGAAAAGCAGCTTTCCTAGAACAAATTTTGCTCCATCTAACTAAGTTTTAACCATTACAAGCTTCCTTGATGTGTTGCTTTAATTTTAATTTCATTAAATTTTGAAAACTGGATTTGTACCTAATTTGAAAAATAATCCTTTATTCATTGATTGTGTGCAAATTTATACTGCAGAAAATAAAGGAATCTGAAACAGGATAGGTCAAGAGGGATGGATTCAGTCTGTGCAAATGTATTAAAAGTGTTTGATAACGTAGCTCCAAATTGCATTGATAGACCAAGTCTCTGAAGACAAAAGTTGTTTTAAAGTATTTGAAGGTAAATTTCCATCATTAACTCCAAAAAGTGCTGCTTGTTTTACAATCCTGATACTATGGCAATATCATCATCCGTGAGTTTTGCATTAGATTCCAATTACTACTTTCCAGATTCAAGTCATTTGCAATAGCATGATTTTATCTAATGAAGCAGCAGTTGAAAAATTTTAATGCTCTTCTGCTTTATTTCTAAGCCTCTTCTTTGCCTGTGGTGGATATACTCCTAGGGGCCTAGTGAAACAATCTTACAGATTTCTACATGAACAACCTTTTGTTGCATAAAAATTTTAGACTTCATTGGAAACAAACACCAAAAAACAATGTGAGCACCTTATCTTAGATATTTGCCACTCTTAAAACACTATCATTATATAATTATAAAATTATATAACTATAATCAAATAAGTTATAATTAAATAGTGTAATTATATTTTCAAAATTACAGATTATATTTTATTGTATTATAAATATTAATATAATTTAATTGCTAAAATTATTTACCTTTTCAGAGATTGTTTTCATTTAATAGTGATCAAAGTTTCAAAATGAAGTTAATAAATATGGAATCTGAGGCATGAATCAACTTTTTAAAAAGTCAGTCATCTTAAAGCCCTTGAAATATCCACAGTCATGTGTGAGTACTCCATGGGTAGATAAGGCCTGGTGTGCAAGATCAACAGGTCAGTTTCACGAACTTTCCCAACTGAGAGTCTGCTGCTCATCTGCCTAATTGATCAGAGAAGTTCTATAAACCACGTGACTTTATATACTTGCACATAGATCTGAAGTGAACAATCCCAGCAGAGGGCTCAGAAATGCCCCATAGCTACATAAATAAGACTTTCAAAGTCATGGCTTATTTACTAGTCTGATTCTGTTTCATCATTCCCCAGGCCTCATGAAGACATAACTGTGACACTACCTGGGTCCCCAGGCGGCTCAGTGGTAAAGAATCCACCTGCCAGTGCAGGAGACCTGGGTTCAATCCCTGGGCTGTGTAGATCCCCTGGAGAAGGAAATGGCAACCTACTCAACTATTCTTGGCTAGGAAACCCCATGGACAGAGAAGCCTGACAGGCTACAGTCCATGGGGTGGCAAATAGTCAGACACGACTGAGCACACACGCGTGCATGCGCGTGACACTATCTTCTCCTACCAACCATCCCATTCTCACATTATGGCAGCACTTTGAAAGGGCTGCTCTGATGCTTATGTTATTCCCCATTCAAATATCTCATTTACTCATGTAAAGAATTCACTGACCTGGGTCAATATTACGTCAGATCTTGATCTCTTTCCATACTTCAATCACAAGACCGTTCCCTTTCCTTTGGAGAACACTGGCCTTGCTACCCACCGGAATAAATAGTGGTGCTACAATGTTAGACTAATTGTACATTTCATAAAGAGCCTTCTACTGGCTAGAGATTTTGTTGTTGATGGCTTAAATGTCAGTGAACAGAGCCATCTCTCCCCTTCTCCTCTCTAAATGTTGTACTTTCTGAACCAGTAAACTTCCTAGATAGAGCCTGAAAAAAAATTGGTTTTATTTGTAAAACCGGCTGGTTTTATTTGTAGTATTCTGTAACTCAGAGGCCTCTGCTATGGTATCTCTCAGAACATTGCTTATCTTTATTTGGTGTGAAAGGTTGTTAATGTTTTTGTGTGTAGTGACTCAGAGCATTTATTTTTTATGGAAGGAATGAGCCACTCGAAGTTATTGTATTGCAGAATGATAAGTCTCATAAGACAACATATACATATATATACACACACACATATATACACAAAGTGCTTAATATCATGAAAGGCATATGGCAAGTGCTCAATAAGTAGATGCTGACTAATTAAGTCTTAGCTGAGTTGGCCAGGAAAATGTCTTTCTTATGATAAGTTTGTTTCTACTATGACAAGCTAAGGACATCCTAGCTCTTCATCACAGAAAGACTTTAATATATTTTGCATGGTGATTACTCTTTCCTTATATTGTTTTTAAAAGTGATTGAGATACAATTGATGTTCAATAAACTACACATGTTTAAAGAATATAATTTTTTAATTTTAATGTATGCATACACCTGGAAAATCATCTCCACAGTTCAAGATTATGAAAAATTCAGTATCCCCCAAATGTTCTCAAGGCCCTTGGTAATCCACTTCTTCCTACTCTGTCTCCTTCCCTCATAATTACTCATCTGCTTTATGTCCTATAAAGTAGTTTACATTTCTTTTTAGACTTCTACATGAATGGTCTCTGGAAGCTGAGAGCCTCAGTTCTACAACTACAAGGAACTAAATTCTACCAAAAATTTCAGGAACTAGGAAAAGGACCCAAGCCTCGAATGGGATTGTAACTCTGGGCAACACCTTCATTACAGCCTTTGAGACACTTCTTGTAGAACATCATGTCCAAGAAAGTAAGCAGAGGACCTAGTGATGCTGTGCTCAGATGACTGACCTACAGAAGTTCTGTGATAATAAATGAATATTGTTTTGGGCTGCTAAGTTTTCTGGTAGTTTGTTATGGAGCTATTGAAAAGTAGTACACTGACATGACAGGGACTCCATCCAGACTACCAATTCTGAACATTTTAAACTGTTCCATTACGTGCTAATGAGAAGTTTTCCTCCAAAAGGTCTAATATCATTTTTATAGTAGCCTTTCTCAACTGTAGCTAAAAATGTGAAATGCAAATTCCCTTGATGATGGCACTGGTCTGCTGAGACACTGTGGCTGCCTTTTGACTCTTCACTGGCTCTCTCCAGTGCATTTGATCATTCTCATGACTGATCACATCTCTGCATATGTTAGTCAAAGAGAGATGAACTGAAAAGCATGTTATTTTGACAGTTGACACTGGGAATAAAAGAATGATAGTATCAGAACTCTTCTTTGAATCTCCTTTTCCTCATTTGTTCACTCACTCTTAGATCCAAATGAAATTGAAAGTGCAATACAAAGCCAGAAAGCATCAGTGAGATACACTTGACAGTCTTGACTGGCATTTCCCACTGCAGGTGAAGTCTGTTTCTACGCTCCTGGTCTTCTGGGAGAACAAGGTCACAGAGGCTTGGTCTCAGGCTGACCTAGAGGAAAATACTCTAAGCTTGTGTTATTGGTATAAATACTGCTAGTATATAGGTATTCTGATATTTCCACACATACATTTTAAAATTTTGTAAAATATTTCGATGAAGAGACTTTAAAGATAACTGACCTGAGTTCTGTTCCTAAATCTCCTAGCTACTTGTAATATGCTTCTCAATAAGTCAGCAAGCTGCTATGAGCACCAGTAAATTTATCTGTGTAACAGAGATGAGATACACCATCAAGTGCAATGGCATAGAGCTATTATGGTATTAACATACTAATATGTAAATGTATTACTAATGGAGAGTCTTAGACTAATTTTAAAATCTGAATATTTAGTTAAATCATTTTAGTAAGTGCCAAACATTTATAAACTACCTATCTGGGGCTTCCCTGGTGGTTCAGGTGGTAAAGTATCTGCCTGCAATGTGGGAGACCTGGGTTCGATACCTGGGTCAGAAAGATTCCCCTAGAGAAGGAAATGGCAACCCCCTCCAGTATACTTGCTTGGAGAATTCCATGGACAGAGGAGCCTGGTGGGTTACAGTTCATGGGGTTGCAAAGGCTCAGACACAACTGAACTAACACTATTTGTAAAGTATAGAGCAGAGAAGGGGGAAATTCTAGATTAGATATAGTAGTATTTCTCAATTATAGCCCCTTTTTAAACAAAAATGTTCTGATAAACCTCTGTGTCAAGTTGAACAGTTTTTATGTTAACACCACACACACACTGCTGTACCATTTCTTATAAAGTGTATTACAAATGACAGATTTATTGATTTGTTCATTCCACATGACAATAACATTAATTATCATTTGACTGTTAGACACTGTCCTATGCAATTTTATTGTCATCCTGTTAAACCATCTACAGCCCAAGTAATTTCCACTATGATTCCTAACTGTCCAATCAGAAATACAGGGAAAAAAGCTTAGGAAGAAGAACAGAGGTAGTCATATACATTGAAAACTGATAGCTGAAATTAATATCACAAATATAAAACTTGAAGAGATAAGAAAATCGACATCTACTCCCCCATATACAAGTGATCGGCTAAGACATATCTACCACAGCACAGTCTGAACCACAGTTTCTTGAACCAAACAAGGGACTGTACACTTTCCATTATTTTGTATCAAAACTGAGTCAGAAGTCAGGTCTGGTTTTATTCATAGCAGAACTAATAAGCCCCAGAGTTTGAACTACCATTTAATCCACAATGAGAAAAGTCTGAAACAGGCTGAAGAATAGTTGAGACTCCCAATATGAGCCCTTGTTAGGTCTAGGGGGAAATCATTACTGTGGTTTTACTGCAGTTGAGGAGATCTGAATCTAGATGTAGACGCTCTGTTCTTTTTGTCTGTGTGCATTCAATGAAAGACCATTGGAAAAAGCAAGGACAAGAAGAGGGCTGTTTCTAGAAAACAAGTCTAGAGAGGAAGATTAAAAAGTGAACATTTATTTGGGAAACACTCCTTTGGTTTCTGTAGTTTCCAATATTCTGCCCACAGTTGTCCTGTTAGTTTTGTGGTCTACAGAAATGTTATAAAATCTTCAAGACCAAGAAATATATGCTGACCTTACCATGGGGTTAATTACTTTACCAAACAAAACATAAGTTCTTCAAAAACACTCTGCCACTTTGGAATCCGTGAGCACCATTTAAGTTCATGCTTGGTTCAGTTCAGTTCAGTTCAGTCACTCAGTTGTGTCTGACTCTCTGCGACCCCATGAATCACAGCACGCCAGGCCTCCCTGTCCATCACCAACTCCCGGAGTTCACTCAGACTCACGTCCATCGAGTCAGTGATGCCATCCAGCCATGTCATCCTCTGTTGTCCCCTTCTCCTTCTGCCCCCAATCCCTCCCAGCACAGGGTCTTTTCCAATGAGTCAACTCTTCTCATGAGGTGGCCAAAGTACTGGAGTTTCAGCTTTAGCATCATTCCTTCCAAAGAAATCCCAGGGCTGATCTCCTTCAGAATGGACTGGTTGGATCTCCTTGCAGTCCAAGGGACTCTCAAGAGTCTTCTCCAACACCACAGTTCAAAAGCATCAATTCTTTAGCGCTCAGCCTTCTTCACAGTCCAACTCTCATATCCATACATGACCACAGGAAAAACCATAGCCTTCTTTAGTTCCTAAGAAGGGAAAGGAGGGAATGGTTACTGAATGATAAAATGAAAGTCACAGTCATCTGACTGTAAAGTCTGTAAAGTCATCTGTCTGGACAGTGATACCAACATCATACCAATATTTTTAGCTGGAATCATGGCTGTTCAGGTAAAGACCTCATTTTTCAGCCTTCTTTCTAGTGAAGTGTGGTCAGGCAATTAAGTTCTTGCTAATGTAGTAGGAGCATAAGTGATACAAAACTCCCAAAGTCATGTGTTTAAGACAAAGAAGGCACATTCCTTCTCTTAGTTCTTCCTTCCCAGCCGCTATCACACAAGTGTGATGACAAGAACTCAAGAAGTCATCTTTAGCCACAAAGTGGACATGATCTCAAAGCTGCTTCCTTGCTCTGGATCGTTTCCAGCTGGGCTGCCAAGCAGAGAGAAATAAATTATCTTGTTTAAACTACTGTTATTTTTGAATTTCATACAGCAATGGTGTCAATAGTCTAACTAATTTTGAATTTGATTCCAAGATTGGAATTGCCACAACAGAACCTAATATATGTGACCTTGGCTTAAGAGGTAGAAAGCATGTGGAAGGGACAGAGACTTAGAAACTGAAAAGTTGGTGACTTTACTATTTCTTGGAAATACATTTAGAAAAACTGTTACCTCTGATGGCTTGGAAGGCAGAACACATTCGAATATGGCCTGTGAGTTTAGGAGTTTGTTGCAAAAACTCAGGATGCTTGTGTATATTGGTTGAATTTTGAGATTTTTAGCAAAGAGCTAGAAAAAATACCTAGAACATTTGCAAGCATGGATTGAAGGGAATACATTTAAGGAAGTTTTTCTCTGCATGTAACCTTCAACCTAAATGAACAAAGAGTCCAGTAATTTAGAAATGTCCAACACTGAAAAAGTTCATTGTTTCCATATCCAAAACAGTTAAGTGATTTAAAGACAGAAACTCAACAAGACAATACTGTGCCCCCAGGCCCTCTCAAGTATCTCCCCATAAGTCAGTGAGTCCAGTCCACAAGCAATGATCTGATTAATGTTAGAGCCTTCCCATTAACTCTATTACCCTGGATGAACTCAATGAGGCACTAATAACTTGAGGAGAATGGGCAAACAAACAAGTCCAGTTAATAAAACGTCTTCAGGTGTAAGAAGTCTGACTAAGAGAGTATTTTTAGCTACTTATTTGTGAAACAGGCCTCCCTGATAGCTTAGTTGGTAAAGAATCCGCCTGCAATGCAGGAGGCCCTGGTTTGATTCCTGGGTTGGGAAGATCCGCTGGAGAAGAGATAGGTTACCCACTCCAGTATTCTTGGGCTTCCCTTGTGGCTCAGCTGGTAAAGAATCCACCTGCAGTGCGGGAGACCTCGGTTTGATCCCTGGGTTGGGAAGATCCCCTAGAGAAGGGAAAGGCTACCCACTCCAGTATTCTGGAGAATTCCATGGACTGTGTAGTCCATGGGGTCGCAAGTAGTCAGACACAACTGAGTGACTTTCACTTTCATTTTCACTTTGTGAAACAAATCTGAAACCAATAGACCATAAGCCTATTAAGATTTCAAAGAAAATACATTGCTAAAGACAAGGCCAACCACTGAGCCATTCTTGACCTGATCAAAGGGCCATCTGGCCATAACCTAGAAAGATACAGACAATACTAAAATCTGCTCTGGGGTCTCTCCATGAAAGAAAAATAAAATTTTATATCATTTATACCACTAGTCCTCTGAGTCTGTGTTATACTAATTGTATATATCCTAAATATAATTTTGTCTTCAGGCAATAGTTTCTTGGATTTCATTGCCATACAATACTACCCAAAGAAGGATCTCAATCTTTTCTCTCAAATCTTCAACTTTTTCTTTGGTATGTTTCTGCCATATTTGTGGATAACTGCATTCTTCCATCCAGCTTCTCACATGTATGGTTAACATTAACTATATGAACTTTCTTTTTACTCTCCAATGTCATTTTCTTACTGGTTAGGCCTGAACACTGTTGACAAAATGACAGAATTCCATTCGTGCTTGATCTAAACAACAACAACAAAATCAATATGTTTCTCAGAAGACAGCAAAAAAATAAGATCGTAATCTTGGATGTTTCCTGTGGTTAGGATGCTTTTCTCACTTTTAAAACAATTTAAACACTCTTCTCTAAATATAACTTTTTCAGCATTTTGTTTAGTCTATTTATGAATAAATAGCCCAATGTATGTACCTGTACTTAACAGACCCCTTAGTATACATATGTTTCCAATTCCAGGCTCTGGTCTTCATAGACAATGTGGATATTATAGTCTCAGAATATCATATAATTAAGTGAATTATCCTTTAGTGAAAAGAATATAGTGATATCTACTCATTTATTCTTTCTCACCTAATGACTGCAATGACCACACCTTGAAATATTCAGACATCTATCTTCCAAAGTTTATTGATCCTAAAAGAGATAAAACCTATGGCCTTGGCCTTTCTGGATTTGAACCAACTGAGGAAAGAGGAAGGTAATGTATTCTTTCTACAAGTCAGACATTGTACCACAGTCTTTTTATTAATTTTCCTGTTTAATAATCTAAACCACTTTGTGAGTTAAGTGTAAGAGGTAGGGAAGCCACACTGCACACTAGAGAGCACAAGAAATACGCATTTCTAATTCATTTATAGCTAAACTCAATTTGTATATTAGGTCTCCATTCTGTGAAGAGCAGCAACGCATCATCATCTGTTAAGGTTAGTTAAGGACACTGACCTTAATTCTTCCGACAGTTGACATCTAAATTTGGAATACTTTATAAGCATCATGGTAAGAGGGGCATATCAGGGAAGCATCGGATCCTCAGTTTGAATCTTTCTAGTTCCTCTGACATTACCTACAACAGATACTTTCTTCAGGCTCTAGATTGTGTTGCCCAGTGTAGTATTGACCACATGAATTGTGGCTGGTAGGAACTGAAATGAAATGTAAGTTTGAAATACACTCACAATTTCAAAGACTTAGCACCTCAAAATATTTTGGATATATTTAGCTATATAGAATATATTATTAAAATTAATCCCTCTTGTTTATTTTTACTTTTTAAATTTAGCTACTAAGAATTTGAAGACTGCATATGTAGATTGCATTATTTCTATTGTTCAGTGCTGCCTTGGTTAAGCAAAGCCATTTCCACTGTGGTTACAATTGTTGCTTTGCAGAACAGGGGACCTACTGTAATGAAAACTTAACTGAGTTTACTCTGACTCAATTCACAGTTTTGCTTAGATATTCTCAAAGTCCTATATAAACTTACTTCATTTTCTCTAAAAAATAAAAAAAAAAAAAAAACATTTTCGTTTGAGGGTCATCTCTAAAGTTTTCTTCTACAGGGCTCTGAGAAACACTAATGAACTCCTTTGTTTATTCAAAAATGACAATCCATGCGCTATTCCTGACCACCAGGAAAACATCAATTTGGGTCAAACAAATAAACAAGGACTTCCCACAATTAAAACATATTCAGGACCTCTCTGAGAGGTATGCAGATGTGATGTTATTATAAGATTAGTTGCTATTTGAACTATTTAATTTTCAAAGGGAAAAATGATTCAAAGTCTCTTAAGCAGGGTTCTGTAGAACTTCATAAAATGTTTTAAATTGCTTGGCATACCTGACTCAAAAAGAAGTCAAAATATTGCAGTTAACAATTATTATTAGAACACTTAAAATGAGATCTACCCTCTTAGACAATTTTTTTGGTTAATAAAGCTGTACAATGCTGTATAGTGCTGCTCAACTGGTCTCTAGAACTTATTCATCCTGCACAACTAAACTTTATACCCATTGAACAACAATTCCCCATCTCCTTCTTCTAGACCCTGGAAAACACCATTCTCCTCTGTTTCTATGAGTTTAACTATTTTATACACTTCATGTAAGTGGAAACATGCAGGGTTTGCCTTTCTATGACTGATTTATTTCACCTATTAGCATTATCCCCTTAAGTTGAAGATGGAAAGATTTCCTTTTGTAAGGCTGAATAATATTTATTGTATGTATATACCATATTTTCTTTATCCATCCATCCATCAGTGGACTTTTAGGTTGTTTCCACATCTTGGCTGCTGTAAATAATGGTAAATAAACATGGGAGTGCAAGTATTACTTCAAGAACCTATTTTCAATTATTTTGGATAAATACTCAGAAGTAGGGTTGCTGCATCATATGATATTCATATTTTTAATTTTTTAAGGATTCAAAAAACCCAACTCAACATAGATTAAAGACAAATGTAAGACTTGAAATTGAAAACTCCTAGAAGAAAACGTAGGGAAAAAGTATCATGACATTAGACTTGGCAATGATTTCCTGGGTATGATCTGAAAAACGCAGCTAGCAAAAGCGAAAAATAGATAAGTGGGACTACATCAAATTAAAATGTAGCTAACTTCTTTGGCTTTGCATAGCCAAAGAAAACAATTAACATAATGAAAAAGCAGCCTTAAGAAAGGAAGAAAATAGTTATAAACTATGTATCAGATAGGGGCTTATCCAAAAACATATAAAGAATTCCTTCAACTCAATAGTAAAAAAAAGAAAAAGAAAGAAAGAACCAAATTGAAAAATAGACGAAGGACCTGAATAGACATTTCTCCAAAGAAAACAAACAAATGGCCACCAGGTACATGGAGAGACGAACAAAGTCACTCTTCAGGAAGGCAAAACCTCCTGACAGATCAGGAAACAAAAGAGAAGAGAAACAGAACCAAGAGAATAATTTAGTCACTTTCTTTTCTTTAGAAGAACAGTTTGAAAACTTGGAAAGAATTTGGGGGAACAGTTTTGTCTTTATCCTTTGAGTTAGAACTTGGAAATGGGAGAAAACAGATAGAGGTTGTTGAAAACTAAGGTGTTTTTCCCCCCTGACTCTTAGTATGACTTGCAAAAGGCAGTCTCAGAAAAGAGACGGCTGAAGTTTTAGAGTAAGCAGCTAATTAGATTTGACGCTTACAGAGAATGGGCTGAAGAAGCAGGTGCAAGACTTTTAGCAGAGGCACATAATCCATCTGTAAGGACAATGTGACTGCATTGTGATGAATTCAGTTGACAGAATAATGCTTTGGAGTAGTTCTTGAAGTATTGAAAAGAAAGTCAAATTTGTTTACCTTTTCACAGTGATACTATAATAAATAGTGAGGAAAAAAATACCGTATTCTCTATCCTTCCCCACCTTTCATAGACACAAACTCAGAAGGGACATCAGTTGGGCAGGCAATGTCATCATGAGGGTAGCTTTCCAAAGCAATTAAAGCAGAGAGGGCCAAAGGGCTGATATAAAACATATCCAAGAGACAACAAGTGCCAAGATCAAAAGAAGAAAAGCTGAAGTGGATGTCAGATTCAACCATGGCAGTCACAAAATAGCATGCAGGAGAGAAGCCCAGATGTCCAGGAGCTAATGAAATACAGAAACAAAATCAGGAGTGAGGGGTGAGTGGGCACAAGAGAATAATCATTTAACCAGTATAAAGCAGCTACGTGTTATGTGTCAGGCAACATCACAGGTGCTGAGGACTCAGTACTGAGCAACACCTGGTGCTCATCCTCAAGGAACTTATGGTCTTGTTGGGAAGGTAACACATACATAGGCCATTACACACAGAGTGGCATGTCTTACGGGAGCACACAAGCATGGTACCTAACTCAGTTTGGGGAGTCAGAGTAGATTTCCAGAGTGTGTGACATCAAGGTCTATATGTCAATAATGAGTTCAATTGAGCAGGCAAGATGGTTTGTCAGGGAGAAGAAGGGTAAGGCAAGGGAAGAAGCAGAAGGAGAACAGAAAAAGAACAGCATTCCAAGCCAGGGGCAGCATATGCAAAGGCTTAGGATCAGCAACAAATGTGGCCTCCCTACATGGCTACATAGAAGATGGTAAAGAATCTGCCTGCAATGTGGGATCCTTGGAGAAGGGAATGGCAACCCATTCCAGTATTCTTGCCTGGAGAATTCCATGAACAGAGAAGCCTGGCAGGTTAAAATCCATGGGGTCACAAACAGTCCAACACGACTGAGCAACTAACACACAGGATCAGTAATGAAACCAAGAGACACAAAGAAATTGGAAACACAAAATGAGAGGTGACACTGTTGCTGTTTGTTTTAGTCCCTAAGTTGTGTCTGACTCTTTGAGACCCCAGAGGAGCCCACCAGGCTCCTCTTCTTTGGGATTTCACAGGCAACAATACTGGAGTGGGTTGCCATTTCCTCCTCCAGGGGATCTTCTCAACCCAGAGATCGAACGTGTGCCTCCTGCATTGGCAGACAGATTCTTTACCACTGAGCCACTAGGGAAGTTAAATTGATGGTAGAGAGCAGTAAAAACTATACCATGTTGAGTTTGGACTTTATGCTGGTGGCAAAAAGAAGCTTCACTGAAGTATCTGCATTTCAGCAACAGACAGTAGACTTCTGGAAAGTGAGACTGAAGGTCAAGGTAAGAGTAGGGAGCTTCGGCAGTAAGACAGACAAGAGATGATAGTAAGCAGAACTAGGATAGTGGTACTGGGCATGGAGTGAAGTGGTTGGATTCTGAGATATACAGAAGAGAGCAGAGAGGACTTCTCCAATGACTGGATGCAAGATTCAGGGAGCTCCTAGATTTAGAGTTGGGTAAGGGACCAGCACTTTTTCTGTAAATAAGGACAGAAAGATCTTAGCTCCAAATTCTAGGGACTTGTGTGGCCAGCCTACTGTGTAAAGACAACATCTAGGAGGACTCCTAGACATTTTTTGAACAAAGCTTCTTATTGTAGGGAGGGAACATCAGAGGAAGGCTGGGGATTCTCTGTTCTGATTTGTGACAATAACCTCTGAGAGATGAATGACAAAGAAACAGCCACAAATATAGTCCTTTCAAAGGCACACCAGGTCCTTGGCTCAGCTAGAAGGGAGTTGTGTAAAAAGCTTGCCATTTAAAAGGAACTCCATGGCACATCATTTTGTTATATAAAGACTATTTTTATATTTCAAGGACTATACATCAAATTAAGCTTCTAAAACCTAATAATGGCAGGGAGTAAAAATTGAATATGGCAGAGTCTAAGAGGAAAAGACTGCTTATCAAGCCCTATACCAGTGTCCTAATGGGCTCCAGTATATTTTATGAGTAGCAAACATGAAGTAACCATTTTGGAAATTGCTTATTTATTAGAAGCATACTTACTTTAGGCATTATTCAGTCAAGATATCCAACTGACATTATGATTTTCCATTGTTTTTGTAAGATAAAAATCTAAAGAATCTTTCCTATTAATGCCTATAAATAAACATTTTATACTGTAAGAACTCTATAGATTATAAAAAATATTATAGTCAATCTGACACTCAATATCACATCCAAAGATGTTGACTTTATACTGAACATATAAATACACCTAAGAATACTGGAGTGGAATAACCCTGTGGATTTTGGAAAGTACAGTTTAAATGGAAAAGTATAACTTGGTTTTAGGAGCCACTTGGCACTGCTCACTAGTATTAACAACCCACATAAAAATTGAAAGCTAATGTTAATAGCACTTTTTAAAATCTGAAAATTACATCTTGATATTTGATACATATAAAATAACTGAATTTGTTCTGAGCATTTCTGGCATGTAATTCAATCTCTATTCCTGTAAAATACTGTTTATCCCCCTTCAGAATTTAATCCTTCCAAAATAGACTTTTGCTTTCTTTCTAAAGAAAAATACAATACACAAAATTCATATCAATAGTTTAAATGTGTGTTAAAATTGAAATCATATTCCATATTAAGTACACATTAAACTCTTCACATGATACAATCTATAATTTCTCTCTCTCTATATATATATATATATATATATATACACATAGTTATTTGTGTGTGTGTGTACACACAAATTGAGCTTCTCTGGTAGCTCAACAGTAAAGCATTCATCTGCAATACAGGATACCATCTACAATGCAGGAGATGAGGATTCATTCTCTGGGTCGAGAAGATCCCTTGGAGGAGGAGCTAGCAATCCACTCCATTTTCTTGCCTGGGAAACCCCATGAACAGAGAAACCAGATGGGCTATAGTCCATGGGGTCACAGGAGTCAGACATGACTTAGCAACTAAACTACTGCCACCACCATATATATGTATACACAGACACAAGTTGGACTTCCCTAGGGGCTCAAATGGTAAAGAATCTACTTGCAATGCAAGAGACCCAGGTTTGATCCCTGGGTCAGAATGATCCCTGGAGAAGGAAATGACAACCCACTTCAGTATTCTTGCCTGGAGAATCCAATGGACAGAGGTGCCTGGTAGGCTACAGTCAGTGGGGTCGCAAAGAGTCAGACAGGACTGAGTGACTAATACTTTCACATACAAATTAACTGTACATTTTGATGAGACTTCCCAAACTAAAACAATTTGGATGAAGTCTGATAAGTTAACTATAGTTTATTTGCTTGTTCCGTTGCTAAGTCATATCTGACCTTTTGCAACCCCATGGACTGTAGCCCACCAGGTTCCTCTGTGGAGTGTGTTTCCTTTTCCTTCTCCAGAGGATTTTCCTGACCCACGGGTTGAGTCCACGTCTCCTTCATTGGCAGATGGGTTCTTTACCATTGAGCCACCAGGGAAGCCCATGTTTACATATGTTCATGTGTGAAGTCATCATTTTACAAATTACAATGTCATATCATATTTAGGCTGTTCATGGGCAAATAATCAAAACTATAAAAGAAGTTTCCATAAACTTTCTTTGCAGGAAATTCTTCTCTAAAGCTTTGAAATGATACTGTAAGTACTGCATGATATTATAGATACTGAAGGTAACTGCAACAAAAGTGCCTTCAAGAAAGACCCTTAGGGATAAATGGGGCTGATCATAAGCAGTGTGGCAGATGACCACCCCACCACACACACACATACCCAGTGTTCTTGAAGAGTAGAAATGGTCTCCAGAACAATGAGAATATGTCATCCCTGTGCTAAATAGATTCAGCTTTGCAATGACTGGTCCATCAAGATCAGTCAGGTAGAGACTCTTATAGGGCCAAACACTGAGTTGAGACTTTACATATTTAGAAACTTTGCATATTTATATATCAATAAAGCAACATGAGTTTGAAGGCTGGAAAAAATTACAGGGCTTCTGAAAGAACAAATATTTGCTATGATACACAAGCATTGGAAAAAAAAATGTTGATGCAACACACTCAACAAGGCAAAAGGAGAGGGGGAGACTGGATGGCTAAACTGATTCTTCATTTACGTGGCTGCCTGAGTTGGAAAGCTCCATCACTAAGAAACATTTGGGAGAAAAGACAGACCAAGATGTCAGAAATAAAGGCCAGACGAGAGAAGATAGAGAATGGGCATGAAGCATGTTGGAGGAAACTAACTTGGCAATAGCTTGCTCTTATAAGAGGAGATAATTGAATATCCAAATGGTTTAGCCAAGTGAGAGGTAATACAAGAAAATCCTAGGACCAAGAAATATGAATTAATGTAAGCAGTGGGAGTCCACACAGCAATAATTTGAAAAGAAAATTTGGTATGGGGTAATGGAATCACAATAGGCTCTAAATTGGGATTGGCAGCTGAGAGACAGAACCTAACCTTCTAGAAGGTTACTGAACCTTTTTAGTTGGGTGTCAGGAGGCAGCCAAGGAGGCCAGGGTTTGGGGAAAAAAGACTTTCATAATAGATACAATTAGAATCAGGAAAAAGAATAAAAGTTCAGAAAACTGGGATCCTGTCTCAGTTTTATAATGTAAAAAATGGAGAAATTCTGATATTCATACATGTGCATGCTTTAATTAACCACACCACAAGTAATACAGGTTAATAAAAACAGGATTAATCCCAAATCTCATCAGATTCTCCTATGTATCCTGAACCCCCGCTCCTTTTCACACTCCAATGATATTACCAAACTATTGATTCTACTCAATAAAGTGTTAGTCACTCAGTAGTGTCTGACTCTTTGAAAACCCATGGACTGTAGCCCGTCAGGCTACTCTGTCCATGGAATTCTCCAGGCAAGAACTGGAGAGGATAGCTATTACCTTCTCCAGGTGATCTTCCCAATCCGATGTTGAATCCAGATCTCCTGCATTGCAGATGGCTTCTTTACCATCTGAGCCACCAGGAAAGCCCCTACCTCTGAAATACCTCTCAAATAGATCTGTTTCCCATGCCTCACTACTGCTCCTCTATTTGTCTCTCATAATTTTTCATTAGCTTTAGTTCTTTCCCCACTCAATCCAATTTGCACACTGACCCTAAAGTTCCTTTTCTAAACCATATATCTCACCATGTTCCATTCCTTTGATCAAAATCTTTCAACAATTTCCCACTGGTAATTTTCAATGTTATTTCCAGCCAATGGGATAATATTGAAGTCCACAATTCCATGGATAAAGCCCAAATTTGAAAAATCTGAAAATATTTCTTAAGGAAGTGAAACAAATTTTATAGCATATTTTAGGTAGGTTTGGGACTTCTTGAGCATTCACAAAAGCATTTTACAAGTGTTTGAATAATAAATGGGGTCATTAATAATCCATTCATGTATTCATTCAACAAGCACCTATGAATGCCTTCTATGTGGTAAGCATTCCTCTGGTGATGCAGTAGTAAACCAGGCAGGCAAACCTCACATTCAAGGTGCTTATGGAAAAGGAGATAGACTTTGAAGTGTTGAACAAATGGTTACTTATTTTAATATAATAGTTTACATCATAGTTGTTATAAGCACTATGAAGAAGCATGAAAGTACTATGAAGAAGAAGAACAGCAGGTTAGGATCCTGCATACAAAGGACCCTCCCCAACCCCATCTCAGCAGATTCATCTGATGACATAATTTTTTTTTCTATTTTTTAAATTAATTTATTTATTTTCATTGGCAGCTAATTACTTTACAATATTGTAGTGGTTTTGCCATACATTGACATGAATCAGCCATGGGATTACATGTGTTCCTCTTCCTGAACCCCACTCCCACCTCCCTCCCCATCCCATCCCTCTGAATCATCCCAGTGCACCAACCCTGAGCGCCCTGTCTCATGCATCAAACCTGGACTGGCGACCTGTTTCACATATGATAATATATACATTTCAACGCTACCCTCTCAAATCATCCCACCCTCACCTTCTCCCACAGAGTCCAAAAGACTGTTCTTTACATCTGTGTCTCTTTTGCTGTCTTGCATATAACGTCATTATTACCATCTTTCTAAATTCCATATATATGTGTTAATATACTGTATTGGTGCTTTTCTTTCTGACTTACTTCACTCTATATAATAGACTCCAGTTTCATCCACCTCATTAGAACTGATTCACATGCATTCTTTTTAATTACTGAGTAATATTCCACTGGGTGTATGTACCACTACTTTCTTATCCATTCATCTGCCGATGGGCATCCAGATTGCTTCCATGTCCTGGCTATTGTAAACAGTGCTGCGATGAACATTGGGGTACATGTGTCTCTTTCAATTCTGGCTTCCTCGGTGTGTACACCCAGAAGTGGGATTTCTGGGTCATTTGGCAGTTCTATTTCCAGTTTTTAAAGGAATCACCACACTATTTTCCATAGTGGCTGTACTAGTTTGCATTCCCACCAACAGTGTAAGAGAGCTCCTTTTTCTTTGCACCCTCTCCAGCATTTATGTTTTTAGACTTTGGATAGCAGCCATTCTGACTGGTGTGAGATGGTGCCTCATTGTGATTTTGATTTGCATTTCTCTGATAATGAGTGATGTTGAGCATTTTTCATGTGTTTGTTAGCCATCTGTATGTCTTCTTTGGAGAAATATCTGTTTAGTTCTTTGACCCATTTTTTTATTGGGTTGTTTATTTTTCTGGAATTCAGCTGTGGAGTTGCTTATATATTTTTGAGATTAATTCTTTGTCAGTTGCTTTGTTTGCTATTATTTTCTCCCTTTCTGAAGGCTGGCTTTTCACCTTGCTTGTAGTTTCCTTCGTTGTCCAAAAGCTTTTAAGTTTAACTAGGTCCCATTTATTTACTTTTTATTTTATTTCCATTACTCTGGGATGTGGGTCATAGAGGATCCTGCCATGATTTATGTCAGAGAGTGTTTTGCCTATGTTTTCCTCTAGAAGTTTTATAGTTCCTGGTCTTACATTTAGATCTTTAATCCATTTTGAGTTTATTTTTGTGTGTGGTATTAGAAAGTGTTCTAGTTTCATTCTTTTATAAGTGGTTGACCAGTTTTCCCAGCACCACTTGTTGAAGAGACTGTCTTTTCTCCATTGTATATTCTTGCCTCCTTTGTCAAAGATAAGATGTCCATAAGTGCATGGATTTATCTCTGGGCTTTCTATTTTGTTCCATTGATCTATATTTCTGTCTTTGTGCCAGTACCATACTGTCTTGATGACTATAGCTTTGTAGTATAGTCTGAAGTCAGGCAGGTTGATTCCTCCAATTCCATTCTTCTTTCTAAAGATTGCTTTGACTATTTGAGGTTTTTTTGTATTTCCATACAAATTGTGAAATTATTTGTTCTAGTTCTCTGAAAAATACTGTTGGTAGCTTGATAGGGATTGCATTGAATCTATAGATTGCTTTAGGTAGTATACTCATTTTCACTATATTGATTCTTCCAACCCATGAACATGGTATATTTCTCCATCTATTAGTGTCCTTTTTAATTTCTTTCATCAATGTTTTATAGTTTTTTATATATAGGTCTTTTGTTTCTTTAGGTAGATTTATTCCTAAGTTTTTTATTCTTTTCGTTGCAATGGTGAATGGGCTTGTTTCCTTAATTTCTCTTTCTGTTTTCTCATTGTTAGTCTATAGGAATGCAAGGGATTTCTGTGTGTTAATTTTATATTCTGCAACTTTACTATATTATTGATTAGCTCTAGTAATTTTCTGGCGTAGTCTTTAGGGTTTTCTATGTAGAGGATCATGTAATCTGCAAACAGTGAGGATTTTACTTCTTCTTTTCCAATCTGGATTCCTTTTATTTCTTTTTATTCTCTGATTGCTGTGGCTAAAACTTCCAAAACTATGTTGAATAGTAGTGGTGAGAGTAGACAGCCTTGTCTTGTTCCTGACTTTAGGGTAAATGCTTTCAATTTTTCACCATTGAGGATAATGTTTGCTGTGGATTTATCATATATGGCTTTTATTATGTTGAGGTATGTTCCTTCTATTCCTGCTTTCTGAAGGGTTTTGTCATAAATGGATGTTGAATTTTGTCAAAGGCTTTCTCTGCATCTATTGAGATAACCATATGGTCTTTAATCTTTCACTTTATTAATGTGGTGTATCACATTGATTGGTTTGCAGATATTAAAGAATCCTTGCATCCCTGGGATAAAGCCCACTTGGTCATGATGTATGATCTTTTTAATATGTTGTTGGATTCTGTTTGCTAGAATTTTCTAAAGGATTTTTACATCTATGTTCATCAGTTATATTGGCCTGTAGTTTTCTTTCTTTGTGGCATCTTTGTCTGGTTTTGGTATTAGGGTGATGGTGGCTTCATAGATTGAGTTTGGAAGTTTACCTTCCTCTGCAATTTTCTGGAAGAGTTTGAGTAGGATAGGTGTTAGCTCTTCTCTAAATTTTTGGTAGAATTCAGCTGTGAAGCCGTCTGGTCCTGGGCTTTTATTTGCTGGAAGATTTCTGATTACAGTTTCGATTTCTGTGCTCGTGATGGGTCTGTTAAGATTTTCTATTTCTTCCTGGTTCAGTTTTGGAGCGTTGTACTTTTCTAAGAATTTGTCCATTTTTTCCAAGTGATGACATAATATTTTAATGGAGATTTGAAATATATGTAGGAGTAAGTCCTGGCAGATGAAAGAACTTGGGTAAGAGTTCCCAAGAAGTTTGGAATTTAGACAAGTGTGACTGCAGCCTAGTGAGAGAGAAAATGTCTTAAAATGTAAGATACAGAGGCAGGAAGATTTCTGGAGTGAGCAGTAGTTGAATTATGGTATCTTATGACTGAAATAAGTAAGACTAGAAAAGGATCAGATTTGGAGACTGTTGGAGGATGGAGAGATAGCAGTCTCTGAGTTAAGTTTTAGGAAACTGAGATATGCAAGTGGAGATGTCAAATAGGAATGGAACTCAGAAGAGACAGAAAATTCCAATGTATATAGGTAATTAGGTTTCACTAGACTCAAGATGGCATTTAAAGTCATCTTAGATTATTTTACCTAGGAAATGAACACAAAAGGAGAAGACAGTCAATACCTGAGCCATAGAGATTCTAACATTAAAAGATGAAGAGCAAAGGATTAGTTTCCACGTAGGATTACAAAACTAAAGAGTCAGAAAATAACACACTATGGAAGGCAGTTCAGTTCAGTTCAGTCACTCAGTAGTGTCTGACTCTTTGCGACCCCATGTACTGCAGCATGCCAGGTTTCCCTGTCCATCACCAACTCTTGGAGCTTGCTCAACTCATGTCCATCAAGTTGGTGATGCCATCCAACCATCTCATCCTCCGTCGTCCCCTTCTCCTCCTGCCTTCAATGTTTCCCAGCATCAGGGTCTTTTCTAGTGGGTCAGCTCTTTGCATCAGGTGCCCAAAGCATTGGGGTTTCAGCCTCAGCATCAGTCCCTCCTGAATATTCAAGATTGATATCCTTTAGGATTGACTGGTTTGATCTCCAGTCATTTGATGGAAGGCAAAGGAAGTCGATTCAAGAAGTGAGTAGTTTACTGTATCAAAAGTAACAAGTGGTCATATGGGGTGAAAACCATATTGTATCCATTGAACTGATTATCTCTTTCCTCCATAAAGCTATGACCCAAAACTGTACTGTCAAGTTAAAAGTTAACCAGAAGCAAACTTAACTGACCTCACACCCCCAGAGAACTGCAAGGGAAAACCTTGGGATTGAGAAGAAGAGCAGCAGGAAAAAGAAAATGTTATTCATGGGAGATTGGAAATGCACTGCCCACCCAAAAAATGCACAATTTCCTTATATATGTGGTTATGACAATTATTTATAGAGATTCTTTGAGACCTAAAATAAAGGTAAATTCCTCCAGCAAGAATTTGCATTTGTTTCATCCTAGTGCCTTTGGCACGACAAATTTAATGTACAACTTCAGGTTTTCTATTTTGGGTTTTTTTTTTTTGTTGTTGTTGTTTTTTTTTTTTTTTTTTTGACAATTCAGGATTAAAAGTAGTTTCAGTTCAGTTCAGTTCAGTTGCTCATTCGTCTCCGACTCTTTGTGACCCCATGAATTGCAGCACGCCAGGCCTCCCTGCCCATCACCAACTCCTGGAGTTCACTCAAACTCACATCCATCAAGTCGGTGATGCCATCCAGCCATCTCATCCTCTGTCGCTCCCTTCTCCTCCTGCCCCCAATCCCTCCCAGCATCAGAGTCTTTTCCAATGAGTCAACTCTTCGCATGAGGTGGCCAAAGTACTGGAGTTTCAGCTTTAGCGTCATTCCTTCCAAAGAACACCCAGGACTGATCTCCTTCAGAATGGACTGGTAGGATCTCCTTGCAGTCCAAGGGACTCTCAAGAGTCTTCTCCTGGGATGACCCAGAGGGATGGTATGGGGAGGGAGGTGGGAGGGGGGTTCAGGATGGGGAACATGTGTACACCCGTGGTGGATGCATGTTGATGTATGCCAAAACCAATACAATATTGTACAGTAAAAAATTTAAAAAAAAAAAAAAGAATAAAAAAAAAAGACTTCTCCAACACCACAGTTCAAAAGCATCAATTCTTCGCCACTCAGCCTTCTTCACAGTCCAACTCTCACATCCGTACATGACCACAGGAAAAACCATGGCTTTGGCGGACCTTTGTTGGCAAAGTAATGTCTCTGCTTTTGAATATGCTATCAAAGTTGGTCATAATTTCCTTCCAAGGAGTAAATGTCTTTTAAGTTATGGCTGCAATCACCATCTGCAGTGATTTTGGAGCCCCCCAAAATAAAGTCTGACACTGTTTCCACTGTTTCCCCATCTATTTCCCATGAAGGGATGGGACCAGACGCCATGATCTTCGTTTTCTGAATGTTGAGCTTAAGCCAACTTTTTCACTCTCCTCTTTCACTTCCATCACTTTTGAGTTCCTCTTCACTTTCTGCCATAAGGGTGGTGTCATCTGCATATATGAGGTTATTGATATTTCTCCCAGCAATCTTGATTCCAGATTGTGCTTCTTCCAGCCCAGTGTTTCTCATGATGTACTCTGCATAGAAATTAAATAAGCAGGATGACAGTATACAGCCTTGACTTACTCCTTTTCCTATTTGGAAACAGTCTGTTGTTCCATGTCCAGTTCTAACTGTAGCCTCCTTACCTGTATATAGGTTTCTCAAGAGCCAGGTCAGGTGGTCTGATATTCCCATCTCTTGAAGAATTTTCCAGTTTCTTGTGATCCACATAGTCAAAGGCTTTGGCATACTCAATAAAGCAGAAATAGATGTTTTTCTGGGACTCTCTTGCTTTTTCAATGATCCAGTGGATGTTGGCAATTTGGTCTCTGGTTCCTCTGCTTTTTCTAACATAGTTTCAAGGGACATATAAAGTAAATAACATGATCTTATATGTCTGAAATAAACAAAACAGAATTTATAAGAATGGAAAACATAATATTTTTAAAGTTATTCAAAGGATTAGCATTGGATCAGATATAGCTGAAGAGAGATTTGGTGAGTTGGAAAATGGTTCAGAATGCAAGAGACAAAAGCAAAGAAATTATGAAAAAGAGGTTAAAATTACAACATTGAGAAATTTAATGTATGTACGATAGTAATTCTAGAAGGAGAGTAGAGATATAATAAAAAAAAAAAACAGTATTTGAAGAAATAATTATTTTCCAAAACTAATGAAAGACAATAGTTCCCAGATTTAAGAAGTTCAAGCAGAATAAATTTTTAATGATTCACATCTAGAAACAAAATAATTAACATTAAGATATTAAAGATATAAAGAAGATCTTAAAAGTGACCAGGTTACCTTCAAAAGATAGACCTGGACAGAAACCAAATTTTCCACAACAATAATGAAAGCCAAAAAATTGTTTAATAATATTAATATTATTAATACACTGAAAAAAACACAGCTGCCAAAGGAAATTCTTTTATCAGTGACTAAGATACCCTATGCCCAAGGTAAGAGAAACCCAAGTAAGACAATAGGTGTTGCAAGAGGGCATCAGAGGGCAGACACACTGAAACCGTACTCACAGAAAACTAGTCAGTCTAATCACACTAGGACCACAGCCTTGTCTAACTCAATGAAACTAAGCCATGCCCATGGGGCAATCCAAGACGGGCAGGTCATGGTGGAGAGATCTGACAGAATGTGGCCCACTGGAGAAGGGAATGGCAAACCACTTCAGTATTCTTGCCTTGAGAACCCCATGAACAGTATAAAAGGCAAAATGATAGGATACTGAAAGAGGAACTCCCCAGGTCAGTAGGTGCCCAATATGCTACTGGAGATCAGTGGAGAAATAACTCCAGAAAGAATGAAAGGATGGAGGCAAAACAAAAACAATATCCAGCTGTGGATGTGACTGGTGATAGAAGCAAGGTCCGATGCTGTAAAGAGCAACATTGCATAGGAACCCGGAATGTCAGGTCCATGAATCAAGGCAAATTGGAAGTGGTCAAACGAGATGGCAAGAGTGAATGTCGACATTCTAGGAGTCAGCGACCTCAAATGGACTAGAATGGGTGAATTTAACTCAGATGACCATTATATCTACTACTGTGGACAGGAATCCCTCAGAAGAAATGGAGTAGCCATCATGGTCAACAAAAGAGTCTGAAATGCAGTACTTGGATGCGATCTCAAAAACGACAGAATGACCTCTGTTCGTTTCCAAGGCAAGCCATTCAATATTACAGTAATCCAAGTCTATGCCCCAACCAGTAACGCTGATGAAGCTGAAGTTGAACAGTTCTACGAAGACCTACAAGACCTTTTAGAACTAACACCCCAAAAAGATGTCCTTTTCATTATAGGGGACTGGAATGCAAAAGTAGGCAGTCAAGAAACACCTGGAGTAACAGGCAAATTTGACCTTGGAATACAGAATGAAGCAGGGCAAAGACTATTTAATAGAGTTTTGCCAAGAAAATGCACTGGTCATAACAAACACCCTCTTCCAACAACACAAGAGAAGACTCTACAAATGGACATCACCAGATGGTCAACACCAAAATCAGACTGATTATATTCTTTGCAGCTAAAGATGGAGAAGCTCTATACAGTCAGCAAAAACAAGACTGGGAGCTGACTGTGGCTCAGATCATGGACTCCTTATTACCAAATTCAGACTTAAATTGAAGAAAGTAGGGAAAACCACTAGACCATTCAGGTATGACCTAAATCAAATCCCTTATGATTATACAGTGGAAGTGAGAAATAGATTTAAGGGTCTAGATCTGATAGATAGAGTGCCTGATGAACTATGGACTGAGGTTCATGACACTGTACAGAAGACAGGGATCAAGACCATCCTCATGGAAAAGAAATGCAAAAAAGCAAAATGGCTGTCTGGGGAGGCCTTACAAATAACTGTGAAAAGAAGAGAAGTGAAAAGCAAAGAGAAAAGGAAAGATATAAGCATCTGAATGCAGAGTTCCAAATAATAGCAAGAAGAGATAAGAAAGCCTTCCTCAGCCATCAATGCAAAGAAATAGAGGAAAACAACAGAATGGGAAAGACTAGAGATCTCTTCAAGAAAATTAGAGATACCAAGGGAACATTTCATGCAAAGATGGGCTCGATAAAGGACAGAAATGATATGGACCTAACAGAAGCAGAAGATATTAAGAAGAGGTGGCAAGAATACACAGAAGAGCTGTACAAAAAAGATCTTCACGACCAAGATAATCACGATGGTATGATCACTGACCTAGAGCCAGACATCCTGGAATGTGAAGTCAAGTGGGCCTTAGAAAGCATCACTATGAACAAAGCTAGTGGAGGTGATGGAATTCCAGTTGAGCTATTCCAAATCCTGAAAGATGATGCTGTGAAAGTGCTGCAGTCAATATGCCAGCAAATTTGGAAAACTCAGCAGTGGCCACAGGACTGGAAAAGTCAGTTTTCATTCCAATTCCAAAGACAGGCAATGCCAAAGAATGCTCAAACTACCGCACAATTGCACTCATCTAACACGCTAGTAAAGTAATGCTCAAAATTCTCCAAGCCAGGCTTCAGCAATATGTGAACCACGAACTTCCTGATGTTCAAGCTGGTTTCAGAAAAGGCAGAGGAACCAGAGATCAAATTGCCAACATCCACTGGATTATGGAAAAAGCAAGAGAGTTCCAGAAAAACATCTATTTCTGCTTTATTGACTATGCCAAAGCCTTTGACTGTGGATCACAATAAACTGTGGAAAATTCTTCAAGAGATGGGAACACCAGACCACCTGACTTGCCTCCTGAGAAATTTGTATGCAGGTCAAGAAGCAACAGTTAGAACTGGACATGGAACAACAGACTGTTTCCAAATAGGAAAAGGAGTACATCAAGGCTGTATATTGTCACCCTGTTTATTTAACTTATATGCAGAGTACATCATGAGAAATGCTGGACTAGAAGAAACACAATCTGGAATCAAGATTGCCGGGAGAAATATCAATAACCTCAGATATGCAGATGACACTACCCTTATGGCAGAAAGTGAAGAGGAACTAAAAAGCCTCTTGATGAAAGTGAAAGTGGAGAGTGAAAAAGTTGGCTTAAAGATCAACATTCAGGAAATGAAGATCATGGCATCCAGTCCCATCACTTCATGGGAAATAGATGGGGAAACAGTGGAAACAGTGTCAGACTATTTTGGGGGGCTCCAAAGTCACTGCAGATGGTGACTGCAGCCATGAAACTAAAAGACGCTTACTCCTTGGAAGGAAAGTTATGACCAACCTAGATAGTATATTCAAAAGCAGAGACATTACTTTGCCAACAAAGGTTCTTCTAATCAAGGCTATGGTTTTTCCAGTAGTCATGTATAGATGTGAAAGTTGGACTGTGAAGAAAGCTGAGCCCTGAAGAATTGATGCTTTTGAACTGTGGTGCTGGAGAAGACTCCTGAGAGTCCCTTGGACTGCAAGGAGATCCAACCAGTCCATTCTGAAGGAGATCAGCCTTGGGATTTCTTTGGAAGGAATGATGCTAAAGCTGAAACTCCAGTACTTTGGCCACCTCATGTGAAGAGTTAACTCATTGGAAAAGACTCTGATGCTGGGAGGGATTGGGGGCAGGAGGAGAAGGGGACGATAGAGGATGAGATGGCTGGATGGTATCACTGACTCGATGGACATGAGTCTGAGTGAACTCCGGGAGTTGGTGATGGACAGGGAGGCCTGGTATGCTGCTATTCATGGGGCAATAGTACTTTTCCAAAGACAGATGCAACAATTAAATTATCCCACATCAAGAGGTAGAGTCCATTTTTCCTGTCCCTTGAGTCTGGGTCGGCCCTGTCCCTGCTTTGATTAACAGAATATGTGGAAATAATGCTGTGTTCATTTAGGGCATAGCCCTTAACCAGCTGAGTAGTTTCCACTTCTTTTCTCCTGCATCATCTATACCGATAGACTCAGAAGAAGGCGAAAGAGAAAGAGAGAGAAGAGGAAGGGAGAAGTAAGAATGTGGAGAAAGTGTGTGCAAGGAAACCTATCTAAAAGTCTAGCTGTCATGGTAACAGAAGAATGGAACCAGGCCCAAAAGGAGATACGGAAGTAAAGAGGAGATCTGTGGGATTTCTGTTTGTTATAGTTTGGTTTCAGATGAGTGCTGTTGGATGTATTTGGAATGTCTGAATACTGTCAAGAAGGATCCAGAAAAACATAAAAGGTGGAGAGATGGGAAAGACTTCACCTAAGAAGTGACACCATTCAAGGAGGCAGAAGTAGGTAAGAGTAAGGGACTTGAGGGGGGAGAATTGTTTCCCTGCAACCAGGAGAGCCTGTAAGCTTCCTTCAGCCTGAGTAAACTTAAGAGCTCTTACTTTATAAAATTTGCAGTTATAAATTATTTCTGTGATTTTTGAGATGTAAATTTTCTACTACCCATCAATGTCTTTCTCAAGGACCTGGGAACCATCATCTTGAAATGTAATCATCAAGAAAGACAGGATCACTATATCTCAGTCTCAGTGGGAGGATAGGAGCCTAACTTAAGTACCAATCAGCAAACACTAGTGGTCTAATCACATTGCCAACCTCTTCCTTAATATCCCCCAGTATTTTTCCAACAGCTCACCCCAACACTTACAAAATCGACCCTTTCTGTTTCAATAGAGTTGAGTTCAATCTCTCCCCCCCATTGTAATAGTCTTGAATAAAATCTCCCCTGCTGATTTTAACCTGTGTCTAGTGTAGTTTGCCTTTGACACATGTAACAGGAAAGGAGAAACAATGGATACAGAGGCACTTGGGTTTGCAGACACAACCTCAGGAATTTGAAGGAGTTCCCTGGTATAAATAGCCTTAATTAGCAACATAAATATGAGGCAGGGCTGCCTACTGAAAAGGAAAGAGCACAAAAGTTGTCAGTGGCTTGAGGAAATTAAAGGTGGTCTGACACAGTCATTGTGGAGAAATGAAGGAGCAAACTGACCAGAGAAATGCAGTGAAGATGCTGAAGAATATCAAAGGCCCAGATGAGACCAGTAGTCAAGAATGTACGATGATACGACTGTGACAGCTACCATTTTGTAATGAAGAAAACAACTAAATTTAGCTAATTTAACTGGACTTTTGAATGTCATCACTAAACCTTATTCATGATTTTTTCCTCACACTTAGTCTCCTTATATAACATTTGGACACTTTAGCAGACTAAAAATAAACCACATTTACCAAAATACACCAAATTTTCATGTTTTAAATCCTTTTTTGCTCTTCTAAGAGGGAGTCCAGTATGTCCTTATGAATTCCCTCACTGAATATTCCACCAAATCCCCAAGGATTTTGCATGTAACCCATGTGAGCCACTTTTTCTGAGAATTCTGGGGGGTGGGCTTGGGAATTGTCTTAGATTTAATCACCGCTTTCTAACAGCCCCTGGTTTTTCTTCTCCACTGTCTGCTGCTCCTGCTACCCTTCTGTTCCACTGACTGCCATTAGTCTTCGTCCCACGGGCAACTGCACTGCCCGCTGATAACACTCCCTGGATACAAACACTCAGATGTTCTTCAGAATGGGATCAACCATTTTGTTCATGGATTCATGGACTTCAAGCACAGAAAAGAATATAATTGATCACTTCTCCCCATGCCACTGAATAATCTAAGACAGTAGAAGTGTCCAGATTATCTCTTGCCCAAGTTGACTCAGCACACAGGTAGATGATCTTCAAGAGGCAAGTCTGCTTCATTTTATATCCTCAACTCTGTCCCATGTGCCACAGGAGCTAACCATGAGGAACCTCCTTAAGAAAGGACCACCCAAGGAGAAGCTGAATTAAATAGTTCGCATCCTCATAATACAATCCATTGCTCCTGGAAAATGAAAAGGATGTAAGAGATGACTAAAATTTACAGTGATATCAGACCCACATGGTCTCTGTTTCTTTTCCCTAAATAAAGCTGTCTCATTTCAAGTGATTTTCTATAGCTGGTGATTGTGGGTGGTGGCGGGGGGGGGGGGGGGGGCGGGCGGGGAGGGGGAGCTTCCCACATGGTGCTGGTAGTAAAGAACCTGCCTTTCAATGCAGAAGGCAGGTCTTATCTGGTCTTACCTAGGTGTTAGGACTTAGGTAACTTAGGGAGACTTTGTGTCTCCCTCTCCTCCAATCACATGTTGAAGCTATAGTTTTCAAATGTGACTTTATTTCAAGATAGGACCTATGAGGAGTGTGTGCATTCATGCTAAGTCACTTCAGTTGTGACTCTTTGTGGCCCTATGGACCATATCCCACCAGGCCTCTCTGTCCATGGGATTCTCCAGGCAAGAAAACTGGAGTGGGTTGCCATGTCCTCCTCCAGGGGATCTTTCCGAGGATCAAGCCTGTGTCTCTTACATCTTCTGCATTGAAAGGCAGGTTCTTTACTACCAGCACCACATGGGAAGCTCCCCCTCACAATCACCAGCTATAGGAAATCACTTGAAATGAGACAGCTTTATTTAGTGAAAAGAAACAGAAACCAAGTGGGTCTGATATCACTGTAAATTTTAGTCATCTCTTACGTCCTTTTCATTTTCCGCGAGCAATGGATTGTATTATAAGGATGCAAACCATTTAATTCAGCTTCTTTTTGGGTGGTCCCCTCTTAAGGAGGCTCCTCATGGTTAGCGCCTCATGCTCGGACTGCCTTCTCATTAAAGCAGAGTATGTGCTGACCAATCAATGTTAGTAAAGTCTGCAGGAGACCTCAGCCGGACAGCACAAGGCCACAGACACTTGGTATGCATGCGACCTCTAACAACAGAGAGTGCTGCAACGACTCTTCCACACGCTCTACGCATGTGGCATTAAATCAGCTCTAGGTTTTAGCTGTGATTCCTATTAAGCTAAAAATAAGCCCTGAGCCTTAAAATGTGGGCTATATGAACCACTGAGTGCAGAGGTGAACTTTAAGAAATCTTTTCCTGGGTTTGTTTCATCTGGGTCAGAAGTTGCAGCCCATAACTCCCAGGCCAGATTCAGCCTGATGCCATGATTGTTTTTTTTAAAAAACAAAACAAAACTTGAATAGTGATAATAGAATAGTTTTAAATTACAAAATTGCATCTAAAAGATATACTGTACCTCTATTTCTGCTTTGTAAATACATTCATCTATCATTTTTTAGATTCTATATATATGCATTAATATATGATCTTTGTTTTTCTCTTTCTGACTTACTTAATTTTGTATGTCAGTCTCTAGGTCCATCCACATCTCTGCAAATGGCATAATTTCATTCCTTTTTACAGTTTAGTAATATTCTATTGTATATATGTATATAGTTAAATAAGGTTAAAATTTAAAAAAAAAAACAACTAACAATTGTTGAGAAATTTTTGAAAATATTAAGGGAAATTCACTTTATCTTCTGAGTATGATGACTTATGTCTGGGACATCAATCTGTAATCATCCATTTTCCATTCATTCATGCAATATTTAGTATGTGTCAGCTACTGGAAATAATGAAAACAAAAATAACTCAGATACTATCCATTCACCAGGCACTCATAGATGGGCATAATACAGCTTTATTGCTAAATGCAACCAGATCTGTTTTCCCAAATGTATGGGCTCCCCTGGTGGTTCAGCAGTAAAGAATCTCCCTGCAAAGCAGGAGACACAGGTAGATACGGGTTCAATCCCTGGCTCAGGAAGATGCCCTGGAAAAGAAAATGGCAACCCACTTCAGTATTCTTGCCTGGGAAATCCATGGACAAAAGAGACTGGCAGGCCTACAGCCCATGGTGTGGCGAAAGAGTCAGACATGACTGGCGAATGAGCATGTACTTATCTTTAATAAAAGAAAAGATGAAGGAAAAAAAATATATTCTGGATTTTGTGTTTCTTTTGAAAGTAAAGACTGGAATCTCTATTTGGTCATGTACGTGTCTGTCTGTGTGGGTCACATGTGTGTCCTGGTTGAGAGTTGGGCAGAAACCTTTCCTTTGACCCAGGCTGCAGCACTGCTGGCCCACTTCACTCATGCATAGCTCTTACTTGGGACCTGTCTGCTTTTGTCTTTATAATCCCTGGTCCAGGGTCAGTGCAACCAACAGTAGCATCGAAGCTTTGGTAAGAAGCGTGAAAAACACGGGGTGAAAAACAGGAGAGGGCAAAAAGTGCCAGAATGCAGGATATTAAGGTTTTCAGCTTCCCAGAGATCATCTTTCTTATTATTCCTGCTTGTTTCAGGTGAGAAGCTGAGACTTGCCTCCCCCTAGAGATGCCACTTACAGAGCCTCGTGCCCTGCAGCCACCCTGTCAGCAACTGTTTAAAACTCACCTTCTAGCTTCTGGTTCAGAAGGCAAAAAGATTTCTTGAACACACTTCACAAAACAATTCTGAGCACAAGCATTCAGAAACAGTAAACAAGAAGTATTTACTCACTTTCTACAGACTCTGGAGTTCTATTTATTTGTTTAATTGTTTTCTGACTAGATAAAAGAGTCACATAGCCTACATATCAAGACAAGAATTTGGATAAGAAAATTTCCCATGTGCTCTCCTCCAAAATGAAACTTTTAGAACCTTCCCTGACATGCTGCACACTTAGTTGCTCAATCGTGTCCAACTCTTTGTGTTTGCCAGGCTCCTCTGTCCATGGAATTTTTCAGGCAAGAATACTGGAGTGGGTTGCCATTTCCTCCTCCAGGGGTTCTTAGGGATTGAAAGAGTCTCTTGTGTCTCCTGCATTGAAGACAAATTCTTTACCCACTGAGGGATAGCTAAATAAATTCAATGTGGAGTAATTTGGGGAAATGTATTCCAGGGTCAATGGATAAGCAGATTCATTTTAATACAAAGGATTAGCAACTTTCAATTGAATTGAAATCTCCCAAAGAATTCAAAATGGTTTATAGATTAACTCTCCTTTCCATAGCATCCAGATGAAATGACCTCTAGTTTAAGTGGCTCTCAAAGTGAAATTTAAGAATTGTCATGACTACTACACAAAGGATTTTTTTTATAAAGCTAAAAATAGTATAAAAATTATTTCAGTAATATTTTTAAGTCTACAGAGTAGATATCAAATGTCCATTTCTCTCCTTTCCCATCTTTTCTCATACTTTCCCAGTGTGGGGAAAAAAGCAAACAGGTGAATGACAGACATAGTCAGGCAAGAAGAGAGTAACAGTGAGCAAAAGATAATTACAGAGAGAAAGTCAGAGCCAGGGACATGGGAAGGAGGGTCAGGAGGAAGGGTGCAAGAGGAGGGAGAGAGACGTCACCAGCGCAATGAAACAGGGCTACTGCTTTCTCTGGACCTTCCAAAATCCAGGGTCAAGGAGAAATAAGACATGCAAGCCACCCAATTCCCGCTCTCCTATGTCTGGGTTATCACAGCAGGTCTTGAAATACTAGTTCTCTGGGTTGTCAAGTTTCAAGGCAACTCTACCATTAGTAGAGTTAGGCACAGTGATTACGTGGATAAATTTAGCGCATTAAATACCCTTAATCCTCTCAGCAAATTCCATAGCCAGAACTGTTTATGAAGAACTGACTTAACTAGTTTTAGTCTTACTCCTACTCTGCTGCTGGGGAAGGAAATGGCAACCCACTCCAGTACTCTTGCCTAGAAAATCCCATGGACGGAGGAGCCTGGTAGGCTACAGTCTATGGGGTCGCAAAGAGTCGAACACGACTGAGTGACTTCACTTTCCACTTTCACTTTTCTGCTCTTCTGATTAAGTCTTGATCTGGGCAAATGAGATGAGTTACTTAAAGCCAGATGTAAAAGCATTCTTACTTAGGAGTTGTCCCTTATAGAGTAGATCTATCAGATTCGGCTTTCATGGAAAAGTTCAATTTATCCAGAAACACCTTTCTCTAGTGATACAGGAAGTCCATTCTTTGGTCAAAGACAAATATGTAGTAGCTGGATTTTCTAGCCTGGATCTCCAGATGGGTAATGCTAAGGAAACTGAAAAAGCCCAAATGATAGGTTATATTCTGATATACTCCATGGGGAAAACTGTACACAGTCTATAGATACTAATCACTCTGTGTGCGTGATCATATATATGGTGTGACATCTCCGATGGTCTCAGACATGTCACAGTGAGCCAAGTCACATATTGTGTGCTCCTCAATATGGCCACGTGTGGTATTGGGACGCTCCCCTGTTAACCAAGCACAGACAGCATCCCCCCCGAGCACCAAGTCACAGTGAGGGTTGATGGCTGATGACGGGAAGCAACTCACATTGTGAATCAAGGAACAGAAGGAGCAGCATTCATCCTCTGGAAGAGAAGCTCCTGCCCAAGAAAGTCGTTTTAAGCTAAGCATCAGAAGATCCCCTGGAGAAGGAGATGGCAACCCACTCCAGTATTCTTGCCTGGAGAATCCCATGGACAGAGGAGCCTGATGGGCTATAGTCTATGGGGTCACAAAGAGTCTGACATGACTGAAGGGCCTTAGCACGCATGAAAGCATCAAAAAACAGAAGATGACTGACAAACACGAAAATACACAGAATGTATTCCAATTATTCACAAACTATGTACAGGTAACAAAGGTCCCCTTGTTCCAAACCTCAGGCCAAAATGTTTTAAAACTCAGAATTATATGTATTTCAGAAAGGTACTAAAGTGCCTATTTGTTGTTCTTTAGTCGCTCAGTCTTGTCTAACTCTTTGTGACCCCATTAACTGTAGCCTTTCAGGCCCCTCTGTCAATAAGATTTTCTAGGCAAGAATACTGAAGTGGGTTGCCATTCCCTTCCCAGGGGATCTTTCCAACCCAGGGATTGAACCTGAGGCTCCTGTGGCTCCTGCATTGCAGGCAGATTCTTTACCACTGAGCCACTGGGAAAGCCCAAAGTGCCCATATTACATAATAAATAATCCCCCACCAATGTCTGAAGTGGGACTCAGAAATCAAACACATCAGTGTTTCTGCAGCAAAATATGTGAATATTTACACGAAGCGGGATACATAAACAACCTAAATTCCCTCTGCAAAGTTAGGTCCGGTTTTACCTTCAAATAAGTTAGGAAAAAGGCTTTCAGTTTTTTGAGCTTTTTGAAAATGGATATAAAAGATTGTGGGCCTGTATGCTTTCCTTCAACATAAATTACTAGTTTAGGGATAAAGATGCAACAGACTCTACCTCTGGCACCTTTATTGCTACTCCACTTCCATGATTTGCTTCCAAATCTACTCTGCCACTCTGAGAGAACCCCTGGTTGTACTATACTTTAATGCACTGAAGCCACAAATTCATTCATTCAATTAGAGTAAATGACTGATTTTACTGAACACCCACTATGGGTCCACCTGACACTAGAAACACACTACAAATAGTGACTCAGCTATTTTATTAAGTGACTCTGTAGCCTAAAGCCACACATTCCTAAATTCTAGACTTCCTAGTTTACAATGGCTATCAGGGGGGGAAAAAGGAAATATTTACCTTTATACCTTCTACTCAAAGGATTCTGATGGTGAAATCTATTTTTAATTAGTATTTTTGAGTCATCTAAGAAAACACCACTGCTGAACAAGTTTATGTGAAAGTAATCTTGAGTAACAAGTAATACTTTTAAAATGCCTGGGATTTTAAAAATTTGTTTAATTATTATTATCGAGACATAGGCTTTCTCCTTACCATGCATTCCCTTTCTAGGAAAAATTTTTATAAAACAACAAAGCTCTAATTCAAACAATTTAATGTTTACTTATTATCCAAACAAATGATAGCAAAAGATTTATTATGTAACACAAGTTAAAACTTAGTTCAATTAATTTGAAAACAGAAAAATTACTATCTTATGAGGCATAGATTTAATTTGACACGCTGGAACCAATGATTACTATTTAAAAACCTGTTTTAACTGTTTTGATTTTATTCTAGGGCAATGTTTCCAATATTCTATCTTTATAGAATGGCTGTATTTTACCTTTAAGTATTAAAGTGGTCATCCAAAGGATTTTAAGCAGTATTCCAGATTCAGAATTCCTCTGGTTTGATAAAGACAAGCCAGAGAATAATTTGAATAGGAAATTTGAAAGATGGGACCATAATACAAGATCATGTCAAAACAGAAAAATAACACTAGTGATATAATTTGGCATTAAAATAAAGGATATGAAAACCATGGCTCTGGATTTAGGGAAAATCAATCCAATATTTTTAGTTTTGAGCCAATACCATGTCTGGAACAAAGCTTTTAGCCATATTGGAGTATGATTTACACCTTCACAATTTTCTGTATCTTATGCCAGCAACCTGTAGGAAAATACAACCCATGAGTTACAAGCAGACAATCGAGGTCTTCTATTTGATGTGAGCAAATTTGATGAATAAAAGTGTTACTAATTTTACATTTCTTACAAATCTTGTTGATTCAAGGGCTGAATAATAGTATAAGGCTTTAAGTCAGCTACTAAAGCATGTATAAGATTAGAACAATCTGACATGTTGCATGCTGTAGAGAAATAGGTAAAAAAATTACACATGCTAGGACAGAATTTGTCCCCATATGAAATATTAAACTGAATGCAATTGAACTCTACCAACCACATACAGCTGGACAGAAGACTATGCGGATGTCAGGGCATGCATTTGTCAGGTAGCACACTTACTACCTGGGCTGCCCAGGTGGCGCAGTGTTAAAGAAGACACCTGCTAATGCCTGCAGGAGAGGTAAGAACCATGGGTTTGATCCCTCGGTTGTGAAGATCCCCTAGAGGAGGGCATGGCAACCAACTCCAGTATACTTGTCTGGAAAACTCCATAGACATAGGAGCCTGGCAGACTATGGTCCATGGGGTCTCAAAGAGTTGGACACGACTGAGCAAACACCCACAAAACATCAACACTTACTACAATTCCTATAACAGGATCATTGGATATTTGACTATACAGGGAAGTCAAACTCCTACAGCAAACGTGTCACAATGAAAAATTCATGGTCCCTCAGTTCAGTTCAGTAGCTCAGTTATGTTTGACTCTTTGCGACCGAATGAATTGCAGCACACCAGGCCTCCCTGTCCATCACCAACTCCTGGAGTTCACTCACACTCACGTCCATCGAGTCAGTGATGCCATCCAGCCATCTCATCCTCTGTCGTCCCCTTCTCCTCCTGCCCCCAGTCCCTCCCAGCATCAGAGTCTTTTCCAATGAGTCAACTCTTCGCATGAGATGGCCAAAGTACTGGAGTTTAAGCTTTAGCATCATCCTTTCCAAAGAAATGCCAGGACTGATCTCCTTCAGAATGGACTGGTTGGATCTCCTTGCAGTCCAAGGGACTCTCAAGAGTCTTCTCCAACACCACAGTTCAGAAGCATCAATTCTTCAGCGCTCAGCCTTCTTCACAGACCAACTCTCACATCCATACCTGACCACAGGAAAAACAATAGCCTTGACTAGATGGACCTTTGTTGGCAAAGTAATGTCTCTGCTTTTCAATATGCTGTCTAGGTTGGTCATAATTTGCCTTCCAAGGAGTAAGCGTCTTTTAATTTCATGGCTATAACCACCATCTGCAGTGATTTTAGAGCCCCAAAAATAAAGTCTGACACTGTTTCCACTCTTTCCCCATCTATTTCCCATGAAGTGATGGGACCAGATGCCATGATCTTCCTTTTCTGAATGTTGAGCTTTAAGCCAACTTTTTCACTCTCCTCTTTCACTTTCATCAAGAGGCTTTTGAGTTCCTCTTCACTTTCTGCCATAAGGGCGGTGTCATCTGCATATCTGAGGTTATTGATATTTCTCCCAGCAATCTTGATTCCAGATTGTGCTTCTTCCAGACCAGTGTTTCTCATGATGTACTCTGCATATAAGTTAAATAAGCAGGGTGACAATATATAGCCTTGACGTACTCCTTTTCCTATTTGGAACCAGTCTGTTGTTCCATGTCCAGTTCTAACAGTTGCTTCGTGACCTGCATACAGGTTTCTCAAGAGCCAGCTCAGGTGGTCTGATATTCCCATCTCTTTCAGAATTTTCCACAGTTTCTTGTGATCCACACAGTCAAAGGCTTAGGCATAGTCAAAAAAGCAGAAATAGATGTTTTTCTGGAACTCTCTTGCTTTTTCCATGATCCAGTGGATGTTAGCAATTTGATCTCTGGTTTCTCTGCCTTTTCTAAAACCAGCTTGAACATCTGAAAGTTCACAGTTCCCGTATTGCTGAAGCCTAGCTTGGAGAATTTTGAGCATTACTTTACTAGCCTGTGAGATGAGTGCAATTGTGAGGTAGTTTGAGCATTCTTTGGCATTAGCTTTCTTTGGGATTGGAATGAAACTGACCTTTTCCAGTCTTTTGGCCACTGCTGAGTTTTCCAAATTTGCTGGCATATTGACTGCAGCACTTTCATAGCATCATCTTTCAGGATTTGAAATAGCTCAACTGGAATTCCATCACCTCCACTAGCTTTGTTCATAGTGATGCTTTCTAAGGCCCACTTGACTTCACATTCCAGGATGTCTGGCTCTAGGTCAGTGATCACACCATCATGATTAACTTGGTCATGAAGATCTTTTTTATACAGTTCTTCTGTGTATTCTTGCCACCTCTTCTTAATATCTTCTGCTTCTGTTAGGTCCATACAATTTCTGTCCTTTATCGAGTCCATCTTTGCATGAAATATTCCCTTGGTATCTCTAATTTTCTTGAAGAGATCTCTAGTCTTTCCCATTCTGTTGTTTTCCTCTATTTCTTTGCACTGATGGCTGAGGAAGGCTTTCTTATCTCTTCTTGCTATTCTTTGGAACTCTGCATTCAGATGCTTATATCTTTCCTTTTCTCTTTGCTTTTCACTTCTCTTCTTTTCACAGTTATTTGTAAGGCCTCCCCAGACAGCCATTTTGCTTTTTTGCATTTCTTTCAATGGGGACGGTCTTGATCCCTGTCTCCTGTACAATGTCATGAACCTCTGTCCATAGTTCATCAGGCACTCTGTCTATGAGATCTAGTCCCTTAAATCTATTTCTCACTTCCACTGTATAATCATAAGGGATTTGATTTAGGTCATACCTGAATGGTCTAGTGGATTTCCCTACTTTCTTCAATTTCAGTCTGAATTTGGCTATAAGCAGTTCATGATCTGAGCCACGGTCAGCTCCTGGTCTTGTTTTTGTTGACTGTATAGAGCTTCTCCATCTTTGGCTGCAAAGAATATAATCAATCTGATTTGGTGTTGACCATCTGGTGATGTCTATGTGTAGAAAAAGCTAAAAACCTTAAGTTTGCTCTATCACTGACAATTGAATATACAATATTTATTGAAATAGCACCTTACTTTTAAGAGATGATTCTGCTTGAATCAAATTATCCCCATATTTCAAGCAATATTTTGGATATCTTCTTCCAAATGTTAGAACTTTTAAAAAATTGTTTACTCAAAAATTCCATCTGCTTAGTTACATTGTTCTTTCAAGACTTTTTTTTTTATATCTATGTCTTCTTTTTTTTTTATTTTATTTTTAAACTTTACATAATTGTATTAGTTTTGCCAAATATCAAAATGAATCCGCCACAGGTATACATGTGTTGCCCATCCTGAACCCTCCTCCCTCCTCCCTCCCCATACCATCCCTCTGGGTCGTCCCAGTGCACTAGCCCCAAGCATCCAGTATCGTGTATCGAACCTGGACTGGCAACTCGTTTCTTACATGATATTTTACATGTTTCAATGTCATTCTCCCAGATCTTCCCACCCTCTCCCTCTCCCACAGAGTCCATAAGACTGTTCTATACATAAGTGTCTCTTTTGCTGTCTCGTACACCAGGTTATTGTTACCATCTTTCTAAATTCCATATATATGCGTTAGTATACTGTATTTATGTTTTTCCTTCTGGCTTACTTCACTCTGTATAATAGGCTCCAGTTTCATCCACCTCATTAGAACTGATTCAAATGTATTCTTTTTAATGGCTGAGTAATACTCCATTGTGTATATGTACCATAGCTTTCTTATCCATTCATCTGCTGATGGACATCTAGGTTGCTTCCATGCCCTGGCTATTATAAACAGTGCTGCGATGAACATTGGGGTACACGTGTCTCTTTCCCTTCTGGTTTCCTCAGTGTGTATGCCCAGCAGTGGGATTGCTGGATCATAAGGCAGTTCTATTTCCAGTCTTTCAAGACTTTTATTACTGCTAGTACAGTGCTTATCAGACAGTGGCAAGCTGACTTCTATGTTCTGTCAACTGACAGCCTTGTTAAGTACAATATAATGCATTTGAGATATTTTGAAAATATCTATTAATGTAGTTATTTCAGTACATATCTAATATACTGAAACAATTCCTGGCTGAAGAACCTGGTGAATCCAGTATCCTTGTGTCCCACCTGTAAGATATATAGTCAAAATATTATAGGTTCTACCCTTTGCAATTTTCAAAATTGGTCACTTTATAAACAGATGAGATTTTATATAAAAACTTACTGATAAAATATATAGTTACCTACTTCAGATGAGGAAACTAAAAACAACTAGCTAGAATTAAATTTTAAGGTGTTTAATCCTCATATCCCAATTTGTGGCATATCATTAGGAGGGCAAAAGCAATATAAATCCAACTTTTCTTATCTTGTTTCAGTCCTTGAATAGTCTAGCCCCTTCCTGGAAGCAAAACCTGCTCAGAAATATTATCAAAGGGCACTTGATTCTTGCCATACTGTTTCTTATTCCTGAGCATAGTGATATCCTTGGATATAGACCAAAATGGCCCAAGTAATTTTCTTACCAAAGTCATTTCTTTCTACCTCATCAGTGGTGAAATTTGTACACGTTTGGGGGTGAACAAAAAGAAAAAAGATTGGACCTCTAACTCTAGTTGAGTAAAATACCTTGTGAGAAGTAGCCAAATAACTCAAGTAAAAGTGTGGTTTCATTTTTGCATGAGTCAGCAACCAAAGAGCCAGAGTGGAAAATGGAATTTAATCTTTCAAGTTTGAAGTTCAACGCTGCTACAAATTCCAGCCCTACATCCCAGCACCTTGCTTGACATTTATTGCAGGGCTGAAGAAGAAATATTCTTCTTTGTGAATTTCATACCTTCCAGCCTCCTTTTTGACAATTCCAACCTAACACTTCTTAAAAGCATAGACTGCTTTTTGTGTACCCAAAATATTGTCTGAACTTCTTTTCCTTGAGCAGTGTTGACATCCAGTGGAGACAGAGGATAATTACAGGTGTCTCAAAATCCCCAAGGACTATAGCCTAAAACAGATATATCTGGTTTGAGACAGTTGATATACAATGCAGAAACAAAAACTCATGTTTCACATGCACACAACTGAAATAGAATGAAAGGAACAATAGTTTAAAGTAGCAAAGGTGAACAAGGAAACTTTTGCAACCTAGATTGTTAGGAAAAGAGTTCTTGGCTGGCTATGAGAGCAAATTGAACATCAAAACTGAAAACTTTTTTTTTTTTTTTTGACATCTCAACTTATATTTTATTTTTTTTCTTTTTTTTAAATTTTATTTTATTTTTAATCTTTACATAACTGTATTAGTTTTGCCAAATATCAAAATGAATCCGCCACAGGTATACATGTGTTCCCCATCCTGAACCCTCCTCCCTCCTCCCTCCCCATACCATCCCTCTGGGTCGTCCCAGTGCACCAGCCCCAAGCATCCAGTATTGTGTATCGAACCTGGACTGGCAACTCGTTTCTTACATGATATTTTACATATTTCAATGTCATTCTCCCAAATCTTCCCACCCTCTCCCTCTCCCACAGAGTCCATAAGACTGTTCTATACATCAGTGTCTCTTTTGCTGTCTCGTACACCAGGTTATTGTTACCATCTTTCTAAATTCCATATATATGCGTTAGTATACTGTATTTATGTTTTTCCTTCTGGCTTACTTCACTCTGTATAATAGGCTCCAGTTTCATTCACCTCATTAGAACTGATTCAAATGTATTCTTTTTAATGGCTGAGTAATACTCCATTGTGTATATGTACCACTGCTTTCTTATCCATTCATCTGCTGATGGGCATCTAGGTTGCTTCCATGCCCTGGCTATTATAAACAGTGCTGCGATGAACATTGGGGTACACGTGTCTCTTTCCCTTCTGGTTTCCTCAGTGTGTATGCCAAGCAGTGGGATTGCTGGATCATAAGGCAGTTCTATTTCCAGTTTTTTAAGGAATCTCCACACTGTTCTCCATAGTGGCTGTACTAGTTTGCATTCCCACCAACAGTGTAAGAGGGTTCCCTTTTCTCCACACCCTCTCCAGCATTTATTATTTGTAGACTTTTGGATCGCAAACTTTTTCTATGCAAAAGACATCATTAAAAGATTAAAAAACAGGCTATAGATTGGGAGAAAATATTTGCAAATCATACATTTGACAAAAAAAAAAAAAAATCAGAGTATATAAAAAACACTCAGGATTCAACAGTAAAAATCTTCTTCTATGCAAGGTCAAGAAACAGCGCCTGGACTTACCTTCTTGGCTAAAATAACCCAAATTGAATACACAAAATATATGACACAATGGTTTTTAAGATACTGGACATCAGGCAATAAAGAACAGTGATAACAAGAGAAAGGAAACGAGTAAGCGAGTTCTAGGATTCCCCAGTCTACTGCCTTGGGAATGTTTCCATTACATAGTGCAGGGAGGGAAAGCCCAGGCAGAATCCAGAAAAATTCCTGAGTTGAGGAGGAGCTGAAAGTCTGGGGAGGTAAAGGCAGCTAGATTTCACAAGACAGGATCAAAGACAGGGTCTGTCTTGTTTATTTTTATTCTTTGATTCTTCATTGTATTCCCAGCCACTCACTTGAGGACTGGCACATACTAAGCATTCAAAGATGGACCATAAAGAAAGCTGAGCACCAAAGAATTGATGCTTTCGAACTGTGGTGCTGAAGAAGACTCTTGAGAGTCTCTTGAACAGCAAGGAGATCAATCCAGTCAATCCTAAAAGAAATCAACACTGAATACTCATTGGAAGCACTGATGCTAAGGCTGAAGCTCCAATACTTTGGCCACCTGATGCGAAAAGCCTACTCTTTGGAGAAGACCCTTCTGCTGGGAAAAACTGAGGGCAGGAGGAGAAGCGGATGACAGAGGATGAAATGGTTGCATGGCATCATAGACTCAATGGACATGAGTTTGAGCAAACTCCCAGAGACAGTGAAGGACAGGGAAGTGCATGGGGTTGCAAAGAGTCAGACACGACTTAGCAACTGAACAACAACAACAGAGCATTCAAAAGATACTGAATGGGTTAACGGAAGGATGGATGAATGAAGATGTCAATAAACAGGTGCTAAGGAAAATAGTTCCCAAGTGAGAGTAAGTTTTGAAGGCAAGATTTATGAATGAAATGAAGGAAACATTTCCCCATGGTTGGAAAGACAAGCTAATGTATACTAGCTGTTAAAATCCTAATCTAATCTTCATTGGCCTGAGCCTGTGCTGCATACTGACTCTGTCCATGTATCTTTAAAATTCAGCATATAGTAGAAATTAAGCAGGGAATTCTGGAATGAAAGCATGATAATAGAAGGCTTATTTCTCAAGTCCAAGACGTGCTGTGACTCAGTGCTCTGTTTATGTTTTTACAAGTCTCCAGAGGTTGTCTTCCCTGATCCAAGACTGAGCTAGACAGTAAGTTTTTAGCCCGGTAAAGCACATTATGTTGCAAGCTTCCTTGACTCTTACCTTAATACTTCTACACTAACACATTAGCTTTTCTAAAATTCCCTTAAAAGATATGCTTCATTTAAATGGCATTGATTCTAGAAACTTAATACCAAAACGTTCCAGTCATCTCTCAAAGAGATTATCATATTAAGGCTTTGGAAAATCCAAAGTGATCTAACAATATCATTCTAGTTTCTTCTGGGCACATTTCCACATCACTTAAACTTGAGCAACTGACACTTCTGTTCACCATCTTATGTAAACAGTCTATATCCATGAGTACTACATCTAAAATTAATTCTAGTCTGTTCTGCGAGTGGGTGTGGGGGAAGTATGCTTGTAGAATATTATACAGAAATAGGGACTTATATTTTATGTTCATATTTCTTCTGTGTGTTACAAAGATTTGTTGTTGTTACTGTTGTTTAGTTACTAATTTGTGTCCAACTCTTTTGTGACCCCATGGACTATAGCCTGCTAGGCTCCTCTGTCCATAGGATTGTCCAGGCAAGAATTTTGAATGGTTGCCAGTTCCTCCTCCAGGGGAACTTTCTGACCCAGGGATTGAATCCATGTCTTCTGCATTAGCAGGTGGATTCTTTACCACTGATCCATATGCCTCTAAATAAAATTGGGGAATGAACAGAAAATTAAAAAATTGAATCAAAGCTCCCAATAACTCTTTCCCTTTTTTTTCCCCAGTAAAATACCTGTAGAATCATACACAAGAGAGAAACTGCCTCATCAATTGCCAAAATAAATGGAATTTGGCTTATTCCTATTTGTGATCAATGGGATTAAGGCAATATTGGCAGGCAAACTGACCTACAAATGTTGTCTTAAGAATGATCTCTACCAGAAGCCCTAGGACCCCATCCTAGTCTTCTTCAACATAAGCTCCACAAGAAGTACGAGATGGGAGTTTTTTGTCTGCCCCAACTTCTCCTGTCTAAACTTCCCAGTAAATTTATTAGCTCCCTAGAGTGTCTCAGAGATTCAAGACTTGACCTCTTCTCTCCAGTCCAAAGCCACTTACTCTGCTTTCCACCCAAGTGTTTTACACCAAGTCTTTGCCTCTCTTCACATTGCTGCCTTCTTTTTGTCTTTGGATCTTGACCCTGGCTTCATCACTCAGTGTTGCTTTCCAGATTTCTTTTTCTCCTTAGTCTTTAACCCATAGGTCAATCTTGACCCATTTTGCTCCTGGAACCTCAGCCTAAGTCCAGTATCCTGGGTATAGGAAACTAGGAGTAATGAATCATTCTAAGAAAATACCCGACAGCGAAAGAAAAAGAAATGTGCAGAAGTCTCAAAGGAAATGCTTGGGTTAGAACTATTAGCCATTATCAACAAGATGAAAAGAAGAATGGTAAGGACAGACAAGATTGAATTCTAGAACTATTCTGTTGACAGCAGTGGCAGTAAAAAGTATAGACTTTCCTATGGGGAATCATATTCTTGAAACAACAGACAGATTCCAGGAACATATGCAGGATGCACAACAACAAACAATAACGTAAGAGAAGATGACAGATGTTGAAAGTAGAACAGCACTCTAACTAAAAATTAATAGGTATTTCTGAATGTAGGATCAACACAACAGGACAGATAATCAAGGCTATAACTGAAGAAAAATTTACTTAAGGAAGAGAGATGATGCTAATAAGTCAAAACAACTAGATCTCATTAGCAAATTAGGACACCCATGCACACATGAAAAATGAGAACACCAAACCCGTATATGAAAATGCTGAAGATCAATGAAAGGGAGAAGAAAATAAAGGTTAAAATGCCTCTATCAGTTCAGTTCAGTTCAGTCGCTCAGTCGTGTCCGACTCTGTGCGACCCCATGAATTGCAGCACGCCAGGCCTCCCTGTCCATCACCAACTCCTGGAGTTCACTCAGACTCACGTCCATCCAGTCAGTGATGCCATCCAGCCATCTCATCCTCTGTCGTCCCCTTCTCCTCTTGCCCCCAATCCCTTCCAGCATCACAGTCTTTTCCAATGAGTCAACTCTTCGCATGAGGTGGCCAAAGTACTGCAGTTTCAGCTTTAGCATCATTCCTTCCAAAGAAATCCCAGGACTGGTCTCCTTCAGAATGGACTGGTTGGATCTCCTTGCAGTCCAAGGGACTCTCAAGAGTCTTCTCCAACACTACAGTTCAAAAACATCAATTCTTCAGCGCTCAGCCTTCTTCACAGTCCAAATCTCACATCCATACATGACCACAGGAAAAACAATAGCCTTGACTAGACTGATCTTTGTTGACAAAGTAATGTCTCTGCTTTTGAATATGCTATCTAGGTTGGTCATAACTTTCCTTCCAAGGAGTAAGCGTCTTTTAATTTCGTGGCTGCAGTCACCATCTGCAGTGATTTTGGAGCCCAGAAAAATAAAGTCTGACACTGTTTCCACTGTTTCCCCATCTATTTCCCATGAAGTGGTGGGACTGGATGCCATGATCTTCGTTTTCTGAATGTTGAGCTTTAAGCCAACTTTTTCACTCTCCTCTTTCACTTTCATCAAGAGGCTTTTGAGTTCCTCCTCACTTTCTGCCATAAGGGTGGTGTCATCTGCATATCTGAGATTATTGATATTTCTCCCGGAAGTCTTGACTCCAGCTTGTGTTTCTTCCAGCCCAGCGTTTCTCATGATGTACTCTGCATAGAAGTTAAATAAGCAGGGTGACAATATACAGCCTTGACTTACTTCTTTTCCTATTTGGAACCAGTCTGTTGTTCCATGTCCAGTTCTAACTGTTGCTTCCTGACCTGCATACAAATTTCTCAAGAGGCAGATCAGGTGGTCTGGTATTCCCATCTCTTTCAGAATTTTCCACAGTGAAAACTTATTTTATTTATTAAGTACCTTTACATTTATTATTTTAGTGCTGGTAGAATTTGTGTAAGGACAGCAATATTATGAGCATCACTAAAAATTTAGTTTTATCTCCCATGTCTTACCTAAATATATATATTTTTAATCCTTTCATTAATTCAACAAGCATTTATTGACTGTTAACTGTGCCAGACCCTGCTCTAGGGGCACACTTGAGCCTTTACCTCTCCTCCTGACTCTAGACATGAGGAGGGGTACTCATGTGTTTGGTTAAGGTCAAGCACATGGTTACTTCTTAGATTATAAGCCAAGATGGTTGTGTTTCCTGTGTCTATATGTTTTTAAATGTAATCTTTCTTTGAAATGTCTATTGAAACTAAAATCCACTGATAGGTAAAATGGGACTGGGATTGACTTCAGTGTAGGAAAAAGCGTTTGGCCTGGGAAGGACTAACAGGACCAGATTAGAATCAGGACGCATTATGTGGAAGGCCTTGGTGAGCCATTCTAAGCTTAAAGGAGAAAGGGCCTTTCACTTGCATTCTTGAACTAAGGTTGGTGTTTCCTTGCTTCTTCTCACACCAGAAGATAAGTCATCTCACCTACATAAGGTGAGTCTAGGGGAAATAAGCCAGTGAGGGCACCCACGTGCCTATTTGGTGTCCAGACCACTTAGCAGCCTTTTAAAAAGCACACTGTGGTTCAATTATGATCCACCCAAGAGGTCCTGGTATTTTTATACAAGGATTGAGGCCAAAATCCTTAGAGTGGCATTGCCAAAAAGGTGTTCTCAAAAAAAAAGTTTGATGATAAAATTTAGAGTTTTTTAAACTGATATTTTTAAAAACCTTCTTGGAGTTTTAGTCTAATCTAGTCTAATCTAACAGACTAGATTAGAATATTAATGTATCCAGCGGCAAAGTTTATTCAATCTCCAATAATTCTACATTTCCAAACCAAAATTAACCACAGAAATTCTTTACATGGAAGGTCTATTTACATGTTGTAAAAGAGTAAAATTGATTATATAAAACTGCTTTAGAATCATAGAGTGACTTCTATCTGGAACTGTTTTCACACCTTCATAAAGTAACAATCAGAATTATAGCTGCTACCCATTGAATGTTTACTATATTCCTGGCACCATTCTGAATGCTTCATATATGTTAAATCATATAATCTTCATATCATCATCATGTGATAGGTCCTGGTATTCTCCCCTACTTAACAGATGAGGAAACTAAGAGATCAAGTAACTTATCCACCAGCACTCAATTTGTAAGGAACAAAACCAGAATCTGAATTCAGGCAGACTAACTTCAGACTCCAGCCTTAAGCACAGCACTTGATCACCTCCTGCCCAACTGCTAATGTCTTTCTTTATACAGTTAATAAATGGTTAAGCAGCCAGAAAGCTCTAGATCCCAGCCATCTCCTCACCTCTTTCCAACTTGAAGACTCAAGTCATATCAGACACTGGATAATATGATAGGTGTAATTCCTACCTTTAGACTAATGAAAATCAGGGAAGGAAAACAGACAAGTAAACTAATAAATACAACCTATTCCTCTACACATTCATAGAGGAATACGTGGGCAACAGTCTATGGATTCGCATAGAGGAATATATCCAGGAATTTTATGTTATTTCACAAAAGCTGGGAAAGACACAGATCAATCAGAATAAAAGCTAGCCATGGCCGTGCTGGTTAAGTTGCTAAGTTGTGTCCAACTCTTGTGACTTCATGGGGATTAGCCCACCAAGCTCCCCTGTCCATGACGTTTCTCAGGAAAGAATACTGGAGTGGGTTCCCTTCATTTCTTTGGGAGATCTTCCCAATCCAGGGATCAGACCCACATCTCCTGTATTACAGGCAGATTCTTTCACCGACTGAGCCACCAGGGAAGCCCAGAAGCTAGCCCCAGAGCTGGCACAAAGTCCCAGAGGCTCCCTGCTGTACTGGTATTTCCCCTTTCCTTTCTGGACCATGAGGTGATTCAAACGGTCCCAAGGTGAGGCCAAGGTAATCAGGGTGTTGGAGCTCTGTCTGAGCTCAGAGCAATAGCTGTTTTTCAGCTTGCACAGAAGTGTTTCAATGTTTAACAAGACATATAGCTATAAGGCCACCACATTTTCTGCATATGCCATGTGGTTTTCCTGTCTACTGCTCTCACTTAGGCTGTCAACCAAAGGTAGCAAAGCTGCTCTTAAGCAGACTAAATTCCAGACATGAGAAGAGAAGGTTGATTTTTCTCCCTCCACCCACGAACACTTCCCTCTAGTCTGCAGCAGACTTGATCCACCACCTCAGTATTTCCCGGTATGGTATTCATACCATTTGTATCTATCACTTTAGGAGGTCATAATGAGCTTGAAAAATTCTATTGACTCTGTATTTAAAAGGGCTTCCCAGATGGCACTAGTGGTAAAGAACCCACCTGCCAATGCAGGAGACACAAGAGATGCAGGTTCAATCCCTGGACTGGGAAGATCCCCTGTAGGAGGGGATGGTAACCCACTCCAGTATTCTTGCCTAGAGAATCCCATGAACAGAAGAGCCTGGCCAGTTACAGTCCACAGGGTCGCAAAGAGTTGGACACAACTGAAGTGACTTAGCATGCAGGCAGCATGCACATGTATTTAAAAGTAGCAACTCAAACCATAATTTTGTTGACATTGTTGCTTAAACCAAAGCTGCATTTTTTTAAGGTTAAGAAAATACAAGAGACATATACAAAAAAAAAAAGTAAAAACCATGAAGCTTTTAAATAAAAGATTAGGTCTGAGGAGTATTGCCCTATCTTAACTGAGATGAATTTCTTCGTTCATCTGACATTTTCCTATATTATTTCTCATTGTTATGCTTAAATCATCTTTATTTTTTTTTTCACTTCTTCCTACTCTTCTAGGTAACTCTTCTTCCTGGCAGCCCTAAGTCTACTGCAATGTCTCATTTTCAGAAGTGAATAAAGTGATTTCTATATCCATTATAGCTGGCAGTATTTGAAAGCCTGTGATAGGAATGCAAACTATCTCGAGCAAAGGATTAAAATTTATTACCTAAGTATCCAAATCACAGAGATGTGGATCCAGCCTCAGGTATGACTGGATCCCTAGAGAAGGATATTGTCAGAACTGACACTTTGTTATCTCTGAGTGTTCCTTTCTTTCTTTCTCACAGATTTTTTCATATGAAAGTCAACTTGACAGCAGACAGCTCCAGGGTCACAACCTTACAGTGCTGAGAACAATTTAAAGTTTTCCGATAAGCCCACATAGAAAAATTTCAAGGGCGGACTCTGGTTGGATAGAGCTGTCACATACTCACTAGAAATACATATACATGGTGGGAGAAAAGCATTTCCCCTAAAGAGAGATAACAGAAAAATGTAGCATAAAATTTAAAATAAAAAAAATTTTCAACTAGGGACTTTGCTTGCAGTTCAGTGGTTAAGACTTCACCTTCAATGCAAGGGTGTGTGGGTCTGATCCCTGATGGAGAGTTAAGATCCCACATGCCTTGAGGCCAAAAAACATAAAACAGAAGCAATATTGTAACAAATTCAATAGAGACTTTAAAAATGGTCCATGTAAAAAAAGTTTTTAAAAAATTTCGGCTGTATAAATAGCATCTTATGTAATTTTATGCCAAAATTTGGGTTTTGAGAAGCTTCTCTCATATTGTTGTTGTTTAGTCACTGAGTCATGTCCAATTCTTTTGCAATCCCACAGACCATAGCCAGCCAGGCCCCTCTGTCCATGGGATTTCCCAGGCAAGAATACTGGAGTTGGCTGCTATTGCCTTCTTCAGGGGATCTTCCCAGCCCAGGGACTGAACCCTCATCTCCTGCATTGGCAGTTGGGTTCTTTACCACTGAGCAACCAGGGAAACGCCTCTCATATTAAGGGACATCAGATCTTTGAAGGGCAAGGAATTCTGTAGAAAGGTGATCCCCATACCATATAAAATGCTCCTAGAAGATTTTATAGATGTGGAAATGCTTGCAGGATGAGTAGGAGTTTGTTTGGTGAGCAGTAGGTGACATCTGGGGCAGAGGGAACAGTAGGTGAAAATTCAAAGAGGGAGAAGATAGCATAACCTGAGGGAAAACAATGTTTATCAGCTGGTTGGTTTATTCCTACTTCTTCATTCCCTATAGGACCTGTTGTGACCAGGACAAGATCAGGAAGATACTGCATTCCTCAAGAGCAATTATAGAAAAAACAGCAGGAAGCAGTTATTAGTCAAATTGGAGTAACTGCTATAGAAAGCAACCTGCAGGTCTTAAGGGCTTAATGCAATGTGCATTTTGTTTTCTGTCTCAGTGCACTGAAGTAAGAAGGGGGACAGGAGAGGAGTCTCTGTTTTCTACAGTTATCCAGGGACCCATGATTCTTCCATCCTGTGACCTTGCTATTGTCTAGAAGGTGATTCTCAAACTCAGAATCACCTAGAGAGCTTGTTAATGCCTTGACCGCTGGGCCTAACTCCAGAGACCTTCACTTTGTAAGTCTTGAGTAGGTCCTGAGAATCTGCATTTTGAACAAGTTTCCAGGTGGCATGTGCACTACTGGTCCTGGGATCCCATTGCAGGACCACAGTTGAAGAGCCTCCAGGAACTACCTTCAGCGTTCAACTAGTGGGTGGGGAGAAGACTTCTCAGAGAAAGCTCACCTGCTTCTAACCATCTTTGCTATGAGGTAACAGGCACTGCTTTTGTTCACTTTCTATCATTAGGAAGTAGCCACTCAGACCTACCTGATACAGGAACTCTGGGAAATTACTTCAGCAATGCATCAAGGAAAGAAGAAAAAGTCAATTTGGGGGGCATTATCAGTGCCACAGAGTATAACTGAATTAAAAATACCTGAAAACTAAAAATAAACAAAAAATAAAACCTGAAAGGTGGGGCGGTCCTAAGATGGTGGAAGAATAGGATGGGGAGACCACTTTCTCCCCCACAAATTCATCAAAAGAACATTTGAACGCTGAGTAAATTCCACAAAACAACTTCTGAATGCCAGCAGAGGACATCAGGCACTCAGAAAAGCAGCCCATTGTCTTTGAAAGGAGGTAGGAAAAAATATAAAAGACAAAAAGAGAGAGAAAAGAGGTAGGGACAGAGCTCCATCCCAGGAAGGGAATCTTAAAAAAGAGAAGTTTCCAAACACCAGGAAACACTCTCACTGCCAAGTCTGTGGCGAGCCTTGGAACCACAGAGGGCAACATAACTGGGAGGAAAAATAAATAAATAATTAAAAGCCACAGATTATGTGCCCAACGGTAACTCCCCCAACGGAGAAGCAGTGCATCCGCCACTAGCAAATGGGGGCTGGGCGGAGAGGCACAGGCTGCATTGCTTAGAGTAAGGACTGGGCCTGAATGCCCCGAGGGCAATCTGAGGGAACTAAATTGGGCTAGCAAACCAGACTGTGAGATAGCTACCACATGAAAAGCCCTAATCTAAGACACTGCCAGGCCACTCACAGAAGAAAGGGCTGAGAAGAGCTAGCCGGTTGCAGACCATCCTATCCCCCTCCGGTGACAGGCAGGCGAGGGCAGCCAGAGCCGGAAGAGGGCAATTGTGGCCACAGAGAGGCATTATCTACCAAACTGCAGGCAGGCTTCGTTGCTAACCAAGACTTCTTGGGATTCTGAACGGTCAACATCCACCTGAGAAGGTGCGCAGGTTGTACACCCAGAAAACTGAGTGGCAGGGACTGGGGAGGTGATGAGTCGCAGCAACCGTGCTCTCCAAACACCAGGTCACCTGAGCTGCTCGGATCTGGGAAGGGCACAAAACGCAGGCCCAACCAAGTCTATGCCTCTGAGCACTACCCGAGTGCCTGAACCTGAGCGGCTTAGACCTGGGAAGTGCATACAACCCAGGGCCAGCCTCAGAGGGTTCCCAGCAAAGCAACGTAGAGACTAAGCAGTGTAGACAGGGAAAGCACACACACAGTGAGCAGGGGCAAACCCAGTGTGGCCGAGACACTGCAAACACATGCCAGTGTTATCTGTTTGCAGCGTCCCTCCCTCCCCACAGCACGACGGAACAAGTGAGCCTAAAAAGTGTCCACCACCACCCACCTTGTGTCAGGGTGGAAATTAGACACTGAAGAGACCAGCAAACAGAAGGAGCTAAAACAGAGGGAACCTCCTTGGAAGTGACAGGTGCCATAGATTAAAATCCTGTAGTTAGTACTGTGGAGAAGGCAATGGCACCCCACTCCAGTACTCTTGCCTGGAAAATCCCATGGACAGAGGAGCCTGGTAGGCTGCAGTCTATTGGGTCGCAAAGAGTCAGACACGACTGAGCGACTTCACTTTCACTTTTCACTTTCGTGCATTGGAGAAGGAAATGGCAACCCACTCCAGTGTTCTTGCCTGGAGAATCCCAGGGACGGGGGACCCTGGTGAGCTGCTGTCTATGGGGTCGCACAGAGTCGGACACGACTGAAGCGACTTAGCAGCAGCAGCAGCAGTTAGTACTAACTACATAGGAAGGGGCCTATAGATCTTGAGAAATATAAGCAGAATCAAGGAACTATCCGAAAATGAACTGACACCACACTGCCCACAACACCACCAGAGAAAGTCCTAGATATATTTTTATTATTACTATCTTTTTTTAATTTTTTTTAAGTCCTCTATTACTCCTTTAATTTTTATTTTTATAACCTACTATTACTTTGCAAAAAAAAAAAAAAGACCCTAATTTTTAAAGCAAACTTCATATATATATTTTATAATTTTTGTGACTTTGTTTTTTTTTCCCCATTAATATTGTATTTTTGAAAACCCAACTTCTACTCTAGACTTTTAATCTTTGCTTTTTGATATTTGTTATCAATTTTGTACCTTTAAGAACCCAATCTTCAGTAACCATTTTTACTTGGGAGCAAGATTACTGGCTTGACTGCTCTCTCCCCCTTTGGACTCTCCTTTTTCTCCAGCAGGTCGCCTCTATCTCCTCCTTCCCCCTTCTCTTCTCTACCCAACTCTGTGAATCTCTTTGTGTGTTCCAGAGGGTGGAAAACACTTAGGGAACTGATTACTGGCTGGATCTGTCTCTCTCCTTTTGATTTCCCCCTTTATCCTCCTGGCCACCTCTGTCTCCTTCCTTCCTCTTCTCTTCTCTGTATAACTCTGTGAACATCTCTGAGCGGTCCAGACTGTGGAGTGCACATAAGGAAGTGATTACTGGCTACCTTGCTCTCTCCTCTTTTGATTTCCCCTCTTCTCCTCCTGGTCTCCTCTATCTCCCTCCTCTCTGTTCTCTTCTCCATGTGGCTTGGTGAACCTCTCTGGGTGTCCCTCACTGTGGAGAAACTTTTCATCTTTAACCTAGATGTTTTATCAATGGTGCTGTATAGATGCAGAAGTCTTGAGACTACTGTAAAAATAACTGAAAACCAGAAGCAGGAGGCTAAAGCCCAAATCCTGAGAACACCAGAGAACTCCTAACTCCAGGGAACATTAATTGATAGAAGCTCATCAAACGCCTCCATACCTACACTGAAACCAAGCACCACCCAAGGGCCAACAAGTTCCAGAGCAAGATATACCACGCAAATTCTCCAGCAACACAGGATCACAGCCCTGAGCTTCAATATACAGGCTGACCAAAGTCACTCCAAACCCACTGACATCTCATAACTCATTACTGGACACTTCATTGCACTCCAGAGAGAAGAAATCCAGCTCCACCCACCAGAACACCGACACAAGCTCCCCTAATGAGGAAACCTTGACAAGCTACTCATACAACCCCACTCACAGCAAGGAAACTCCACAATAAAGAGAACTCCACAAACTGCCAGAATACAGAAAGGCCACCACAAACACAGCAATATAAACAAGAATGAAGAGACAGAGGAATACCCAGCAGGTAAAGGAACAGGATAAACTCCCACCAAACCAAACAAAAGAGGAAGAAATAGGGAATCTACCTGATAAAGAATTCCAAATAATGGTAGTGAAAATGATCCAAAATCTTGAAATCAAAATGGAATCACAGATAAATAGCCTGGAGACAAGGATTGAGAAGTTGCAAGAAAGGTTTAACAAGAACCTAGAAGAAATGAAAAATAGTCAATATTTAATGAATAATGCAATAAATGAGATAAAAAAAACACTCTGGAGAGAACAAATAGTAGAATAACAGAGGCAGAAGATACAATTAGTGAGGCAGAAGATAGAATGGTAGAAATAAATGAATCAGAGAGGAGAAAAGAAAAACGAATTAAAAGAAATGAGGACAATCTCAGAGACCTGGGACAATGTTAAATGCCCCAACATTCGAATCATAGAAGTCCCAGAAGAAGAAGACAAAAATAAAGACAATGAGAAAATACTTGAGGCAATAATAGTTGAAAACTTCCCTAAAATGGGGAAGGAAATAATCACCCAAGTCCAAGAAACCCAGAGAGTCCCAAATAGGATAAACCCAAGTTGAAACATTTCAAGACACATATTAATCAAATTAACAAAGATCAAACACAAAGAACAAATATTAAAAGCAGCAAGGGAAAAACAACAAATAACACACAAGGGGATTCCCATAAGGATAACAGCTGATCTTTCAATAGAAACTCTTCAGGCCAGGAGGGAATGGCAAGACATACATAAAGTGATGAAAGAAAATAACCTACAGCCCAAATTACTGTACCCAGCAAGGATCTCATTCAAATATGAAGGAGAAATCAAAAGCTTTACAGACAAGCAAAAGCTGAGAGAATTCAGCATCACCAAACCAGCTCTCCAACAAATGCTAAAGGATATTCTCTAGACAGGAGACACAAAAAGGGTGTATAAACTCGAACCCAAAACAATAAAGTAAATGGAAATGGGATCATACTTATCAATAATTACCTTAAACGTAAATGGGTTGATTGCCCCAACCAAAAGACAAAGATTGGCTGAATAGATACAAAAACAAGACCCCTATATATGTTGTCTACAAGAGACCCACCTCGAAACAAGGGACACATACAGACTGAAAGTGAAGGGCTGGAAAAAGATATTCCACACAAATAGAGACCAAAAGAAAGCAAGAGTAGCACTACTCATATCAGATAAAATAGACTTTAAAACAAAGACTGTGAAAAGAGACAAAGAAGGACACTATATAATGATCAAAGGATTAATCCAAGAAGAAGATATAACAATTATAAATATATATGCACCCAACATAGGAGCACCACAATATGTAAGACAAATGCTAACAAATATGAAAGGAGAAATTAACAATAACACCATAATAGTGGGAGACTTTAATACCCCACTCACACTTATGGATAGATCAACTAAACAGAAAATTAACAAGGAAACACAAACTTTAAATGATACAGTGGACCTAATTTAAATTTAAATGATACAGTTAGACCTAATTGATATCTATAGGACATTTCACCCCAAAACAATGAATTTCACCTTTTTCTCAAGTGCACACGAAACCTTCTCCAGAATAGATCACATTCTGGGCCATAAATCTAGCCTTGGTAAATTAAAAAAAAAAAAAAAAACTGAAATCATTCCAAGCATCTTTTCTGACCACAATGCAGTAAGATTAGATCTCAATTACAGGAGAAAAACTATTTAAAAATCCAACATATGGAGGCTGAACAACATGCTGCTGAATAACCAACAAATCACAGAAGAAATCAAAAAAAAAATCAAAATATGCATAGAAACGAATGAAAGTAAAAACACAACAACCCAAAACCTGTGGGAACTGTAAAAGCAGTGCTAAGGGGAAGGTTCATAGCAATACAGGCATACCTCAAGAAACAAGAAAAAAGTCAAATAAATAACCTAACTCTACACCTAAAACAACTAGAAAAGGAAGAAATAAAGAACCCCAGGATTAGTAGAAGGCAAGAAATCTTAAAAATTAGGGCAGAAATAAATGAAAAAGAAACAAAAGAGACCATAGCAAAAATCAACAAAGCCAAAAGCTGGTTCTTTGAGAGGATAAATAAAATTGACAAACCATTAGCCAGACTCATCAAGAAACAAAGGGAGAAAAATCAAATCAATAAAATTAGAAATGAAAATGGAAAGATCACAACAGACAACACAGAAATACAAAAGATCATAAGAGACTACTACCAGCAATTATATGCCAATTAAAATGGACAACTTGGAAGAAATTTAAAAATTCTTAGAAAAGTTTAACTTTCCAAAACTGAACCAGGAAGAAATAGAAAATCTTAACAGACCCATCACAAGCAAGGGAATTGAAACTGTAATCAGAAATCTTCCAGCAAATAAAAGCCTAGGTCCAGATGGCTTCACAGCTGAATTCTACCAAAAACTTAGAGAAGAGCTAACACCTATCCTACTCAAACTCTTCCAGAAAACTCATTCTATGAGGCCACCATCACACTAATACCAAAACCTGACAAAGATCCCACAAAAAAAGAAAACTACAGGCCAATATCACTGATGAACATAGATGCAAAAATCCTTAACAAAATTCTAGCAATCAGAGTCCAACAACACATTAAAAAGATCATACACCATGACCAAGTGGGCTTTATCCCAGGGATGCAAGGATTCTTCAATATCTGCAAATCAATCAATGTAATACACCACATTAATAAATTGAAAAATAAAAGCCATATGATTATCTCAATAGATGCAGAGAAAGCCTTTGACAAAATTCAACATCCGTTTATGATAAAAACTCTCTAAAAACCAGGAATAGAAGGAACATACCTCAACATAATAAAAGCTATATATGACAAACCAACAGCAAACATTATCCTCAATGGTAAAAAAATTGAAAGCATTTCCCCTAAAGTCAGGAACAAGACAAGGTGCCCACTCTCATCACTACTATTCAACACAGTTTTGGGAGTTTTGGACACAGCAATCAGAGCAGAAAAAGAAATAAAAGGAATCCAAATTGGAAAAGAAGAAGCAAAATTCTCACTGTTTGCAGATGACATGATCCTCTACATAGAAAACCCTAAAGACTCCACCAGAAAATTACTAGAGCTAATCCATGAATATAGTAAAGTTGCAGGATAAAAAATCAATGCACAGAAATCCCTTGCATTCCTATACACTAATAATGAGAAAATAGAAAGAGAAATTAAGGAAACAATTCCATTCACCATTGCAACGAAAAGAATAAAATACTTAGGAATATATCCACCTAAAGAAACTAAAGACCTATATATAGAAAATTATAAAACACTGGTGAAAGAAATCAAAGAGGACACTAATAGATGGGGAAATATACCATGTTCATGGATCAGAAGATTCAATATAATGAAAATGAGTATACTACCCAAAGCAATCAATAGATTCAATGCAATCCCTATCAAGCTACTGATGGTATTTTTCACAGAACTAGAACAAATAATTTCACAATTTGTATGAAAATACAAAAAACCTCGAATAGCCAAAGCAATCTTGAGAAAGAAGAATGGAATTGGAGGAATCAACTTGCCTGACTTCAGGCACTACTACAAAGCCACAGTCATCAGGACAGTATGGTACTGGCACAAAGACAGAAATACAGATCAATGAAACAAAATAGAAAGCCCAGAGATAAATCCATGCACCTATGGATACCTTATCTTTGACAAAGAAGGCAAGAATATACAATGGAGAAAAAGACAATCTCTTCAACAAGTGGTGCTGGGAAAACTGGTCAACCACTTGTAAAAGAATGAAACTAGAACACTTTCTAACACCACACACACAAAAAAAACTCAAAATGGATTAAAGATCTAAATGTAAGACCAGAAACTATAAAACTCCTAGAGGAAAACATAGGCAAAACACTCTCTGACATACATCACAGCAGGATCCTCTATGACCCACCTCCCAGAATATTGGAAATAAAAGCAAATAAACAAATGGGACCTAATTAAAATTAAAGGCTTCTGCACAACACAGGAAACTATAAGCAAGGTGAAAAGACAGCCTTCAGAATGGGAAAAAATAATAGCAAATGAAGCAACTGACAAAGAATTAATCTCAAAAATATACAAGCAACTCCTGCAGCTCAACTCCAGAAAAATGAATGACCCAATCAACAAATGAGCCAAAGACCTATACAGACATTTCTCCAAAGAATATGTACAGATGGCTTTTAACAAACACATGAAAAGATGCTCAACATCACTCATTATCACAGAAATGCAAATCAAAACCACTATGAGGTACCATTTCACGCTGGTCAGAATGGCTGCGATCCAAAAGTCTACAAGCAATAAATGCTGGAGAGGGTGTGGAGAAAAGGGAATCCTCTTACACTGTTGGTGGGAATGCAAACTAGTACAGCCTCTATGGAGAACAGTGTGGAGATTCCTTTAAAAACTGGAAATAGAAATGCCATACGACCCAGCGATCGTGGGTGTATACCCTGCTGGGCATACACACCAAGGAAACCAGAATTGAAAGAGACGCATGTACCCCAATGTTCATCGCAGCACTGTTTATAATAGCCAGGACATGGAAGCAACCTAGATGTCCATCAGCAGACGAATGGATAAGAAAGCTGTGGTACGTATACACAATAGAGTATTATTCAGCCATTAAAAAGAATACATTTGAATCAGTTCTAATGAGGTGAATGAAACTGGAGCCTATTATACAGAGTGAAGTAAGCCAGAAAGAAAAACACCAATACAGTATACTAACGCATATATATGGAATTTAGAAAGATGGTAACGATAACCCTGTATGTGAGACAGCAAAAGAGACACAGATGTATAGAACAGACTTTTGGACTCTGTGGGAGAGGGCAAGGGTATGATGATTTGGGATAATGGCATTGAAACATGTATAATATCATATATGAAATGAGTCGCCAGTCCAGGTTCGATGCACGATACTGGATGCTTGGGGCTGGTGCACTGGGATGACCCAGAGGGATGGTATGGGGAGGGAGGAGGGTTCAGGATGGGGAACATATGTACACCTGTGGCGTATTCATGTTGATGTATGGCAAAACCAATGCAATATTGTAAAGTTAAAAAAAAATTCAGATGCTGAAAAATAAAATAAAATATGAAATCTAAAAAAAAAAAAAAACCTGAAAGGCCCTCCTAGGGGAACAAGGTGATTTGATTACTGAATTCTTACAGATGGAAAAAAGATTGGTCTTGTAGAATTATATTCAGATAATATTTTCATATTGTTATTCAGCCTTCTTATTTTTTCATTCAAAAATATAAAAGAGCTAGATAGTTTTATAATACTTTTTTTAGTTTGTACATACATACACACACATATTTTTGTTTGCCTTGTATTCTAGTTTGCTTTCTCTTTAGAGTGGAGTTGCTGCTGGTAAGTTGCTTCAGTCGTGTCTGACTCTGTGCGACGCCATAAACGGCAGACCACCAGGCTCCCCCATCCCTGGGATTCTCCAGGCAAGAACACTGGAGTGGGTTGATATTTCCTTCTCCAATGCATGAAAGTGAAAAGTGAAAGTGAAGTCACTCAGTCGTGTCTGACTCTTAGCGACCCCATGGACTGCAGCCTACCAGGCTCCTCTGTCCATGAGATTTTCCAGGCAAGAGTACTGGAGTGGGGTGCCATTAGTACTAAATCCTTTCTGGAAGTAGGCATATTGTAAATTATTTTAAAAATACACATATGCTTAAAAATCGTCTCCCATTGGGTGAGGGTCAGCAAATTAGTAAGCATCACTTCAGTTTGGGGTTCAAAATTTAGTTGAAGTTTTTGCTAAAATCACCCTTGCCTTTCACTAACATAGTGATGATCTGAGAGATTAAAATATTCTCCTGCTGCTTATTATAAAAATGAGCTGCTCCATGTTATGTGCACCAAATGTTCCTCATCTGGAGCCTAATTCATGATGCAGTATAAATTATGTGGCAGTAACCTCCCAAGTTGCAAGTTGGGATTTAAATGCACCTGTGATTTAATTCTTCCAGCTGCCTGTTCCTTGCTGAATTTTCTTTCAAATACTGAAGAGCAGTAATTACATCCTATTTTTAATTACACATCCACTCTCCAGGGAAGAAAGGAAACTGCTGGTTTCCATACAGACTCAAATTCTTTCTCCTCACTCTGGACTTGCTTCTGCTTTGAGCAGTGCTGCAGTTGACAGCTGAATTTTCAGCTTGTGTTTGGCTCACTTGAATTTGGGTATTTCTGGGACTATAATTCCTAAGGATGACAACATGGAATTACAAAAACTTGTCAGTGATGATTTCTTGTGGTATCTAGTTAATTGTGTCCTTTGCAGAGACTTGGTCAGAAGTCACACACTGCAGTGTTTGTAAAATTTTATGAACATGCAATAAAAAAATTCTTGGAAACTTCCGTGAAATGTAGGGCCCCCGAGATCTATTTAACTTCTATGAGCAATTTAACATCATATTAAATCCATATGAACAGACTGCCAAAAAGAGTATATCTGAGGTTTAATATTTACTCACAAACTAAGCTAATCCTGGGGTTTCACAGAGGCCCCTTCCACAATGGGTTTCTAAACTAGCACAATCTGAAATCCACTGCATATTTAAATATCCAGTCTCACATTTCTGTTTCCTTTCCATTCCCAGTACACAGCACTCGGCAAACTTGCCTATAAAAGGCAGTCCCTGTAATGAAAAGAGCCATGGGTTTTGCCAATGAAAGTCTCCAGGTTTAAGCACAGTATCAGCAATTTTACTAGTTGTGGCCTTGTATTGTTAATTTAATCCTTCTAAATTTCAATTTCATCACCTGGGAATGGAAATCAGAATATGAAAAATGAAATCACCTTCACTGCCTAAGGAAGCACACTGTAAAGTTTCCTTTACCGCTATCAATCTAGGTTCTTTCCATGGACTCAGCACTGAACTTAAGATGAACATTACAAAGTAGAAGTGCAATCCCCTTGCCTGAGTCCCTCTCTCTTTGGCCAACCATCTCCTAATGCTAATACCTGCCGAACTTCACCCATCAGTTCCTCTTCTGTACTTTCACTCAGTCAGTGCTCTGCCTCAGGCTTTGTCTCTAACTCTGCAATCTTTTGGAGACAGACTTCCAAAGTGGACTCTTAGAGCCATGACCATTGTCTGCAGAATCTCTTTTCAATTGGCATTAGCTTTCAAAACCTTGAAATCCATATAGTCACAAATGGAAAAGCCTTTGATTGTGTAGATCACAACAAACTGTGGAAAAATTTTAAAGAGATAGGAATACCAGGTCACTTTACCTCTCTCTTGAGAAATCTGTATGCAGGACAAGAAGCAACAGTTAGAACCAGATATGGAAAGACTAGTTCAAAATTGGGAAAGGAGTACAGCAAGGCTGTAAACTGTCATCTTGCTTACTGAACTTACAGGCGAAGTACATCATGCAAAATGGGCTGGATGAATCACAAGCTGGAATCAAAATTTCCAGGAGAAACATCAACAACTTCAGATGATGCCACTCTGATGGCAGAAAGCAAATAGGAACTAAAGAGCCCCTTGATGAAGGTGACAGAGAGAGTGAAAAAGCTGATCTAAAACTCAACATTCAAAAAACTAAGATCATAGCATCCAGTCCTATTACTTCAAGGCAAATAGATGGGGAAAAAGCACGAACACTGACAGATTTTATTTTCTTGGGTTCAAAAATCACTGCGGACAGTGACTGCATCCATGAAATAAAAAGATACTTGCTTCTTGGAAGAAAAATTATGACAAACCCGCTGCTCCTGCTGCTGCTAAGTCACTTCAGTCGTGTCCAACTCTGTGCAACCCCATAGATGGCAGCCCACCAAGCTCCACCGTCCCTGGGATTCTCCAGGCAAGAGTGGGTTGCCATTTCCTTCTCCAATGCATGAAAGTGAAAAGTGAAAGCAAAGTCGCTCAGTTGTGTCCGAATCTTCAGGACCCCATGGACTGCAGCCTACCAGGCTCCTCCGTCCATGGGATTTTCCAGGCAAGAGTACTGGAGTGGGGTGCCATTGCCTTCTCCAATGACAAACCTAGACAGCTATTAAAAAGCAGAGACATCACCTTGCCAACAAAAGTCCCTATAGTCAAGGCTATCGAGCCAGAAGACAAGTGCTTGTGCACCTCCTTCAAGCACCACCAGCTTCGGACCATGAAGTCTTGCTTTACCATTAACCACAACCCCAATCCCAAGGACTTAGAGCAGCTCGCGCAAAAGACGGGCCTCACCAAGCGGGTCCTGTCTGGTTTCTGAATGGCCTGGCCAAGATCAGATGCAACCTCTTCGGGCAGGAAAACTGGGATGTGGACAGGTCCGCTGAGGCAGCTCCGGCCGCGCTCAGCACCCCCTGCTGGCGCACCACCCTCACATACCTGATGAGCCCCGCCCTCTGCCTGTAACGTGCATCTTAGCTTTGAAGTTCACAACTTGAACTATATTAAATAACTTACAGTATCAAGTATTTGTCCTATCAAGTGTGCAAATATCATTTCAACTTTGCAGTAAAGTGTAGAATGAACCCTGATGTAAAATAAACTAGCCTTCTTGCTAGTTTGATCTTGCTTTATTTGATCTTGATCTTAGGCAACTCAACTAGCTTTGCTGAGTCTAATTTACGTGTCTATTAATAAAGATAATACTTTCTCACAAGTGTTTTGGGAAGGATTTAATGAGTTAATGAGTATAATAGCTAAGAATTATTGAGCAACTACTGTGTGCAAGAAGTTCTAACCACTTTACATGTAGTTTCTCAAATCATCTTCAGAGTAAGCCCACGAGGTAGGTAAGATTATTATTCCTATTTATACAGACAATCCAAGGAGAATAAGTAATTTGCCCCAAATTATACTATCTGGAAAGCCTGTAATTGCTGGAATGAAGACGCAATCCCAGACCTGCCTGGCTCCCAAGAGATTATCACACATATAAGGTGCTTGATTAATTGAAGCTATAATTATCCACAGGAGGCAATATCACAAATTTACTGCTGGACAACATGATTTAGAAAATAAAAGGTGCAGTAAAAAGAGCATAAACCTCAGAACAAAAAAATTAGATTTTAGCCCTAGTTGCATCATATTGTCACTCCAGCACTGCATAGCTCACTGCTCCAGTGCCACGCAGCTGCTGCCCACAGCTCCAGTGTCAGAATGGGAAAGACTAGAGATCTCTTCAAGAAAATTAGAGCTACCAAGGGAACATTTCATGCCAAGATGGGCTCGATAAAGGACAGAAATGGTATGGACCTAACAGAAGCAGAAGATATTAAGAAGAGGTGGCAAGAATACACAGAAGAACTGTACAAAAAAGATCTTCACGACCCAGATAATCACGATGGTGTGATCACTCACCTAGAGCCAGACATCCTGGAATGTGAAGTCAAGTGGGCCTTAGAAAGCATCACTATGAACAAAGCTAGTGGAGGTGATGGAATTCCAGTTGAGCTATTTCAAATTCTGAAAGATGATGCTGTGAAAGTGCTGCACTCAATATGCCAGCAAATTTGGAAAACTCAGCAGTGGCCAAAAGACTGGAAAAGGTCAGTTTTCATTCCAATCCCAAAGAAAGCCAATGCCAAAGAATGCTCAAACTACCTCACAATTGCACTCATCTCACAGGCTAGTAAAGTAATGCTCAAAATTCTCCAAAACAGGCTTCAGCAATACAGGAACTGCGAACTTCCTGATGTTCAAGCTGGTTTCAGAAAAGGCAGAGGAACCAGAGATCAAATTGCCAACATACATTGAATCATCAAAAAAGCAAGAGAGTTCCGGAAAAACATCTACTTCTGCTTTATTGACTATGCCTAAGCCTTTGACTGTGTGGATCACAAGAAACTGTGGAAAATTCTGAAAGAGATGGGAATATCAGACCACCTGACCTGGCTCTTGAGAAATCTGTATGCAGGTCAGGAAGCAACAGTTTGAACAGGACATGGAACAATAGACTGGTTCCAAATAGGAAAAGGAGTACGTCAAGTCTGTATATTGCCACCCTGCTTGTTTAACTTATATGCAGAGTACATCATGCAAAATGCCAAACTGGAAGAAGCACAATCTAGAATCAAGATTGCCAGGAGAAATATCAATAACCTCAGATATGCAGATGATACCATCCTTATGGCAGAAAGTGAAGAAAAACTAAAGAGCCTCTTGATGAAAGTGAAAGAGGAGAGTGAAAAAGTTGGCTTAAAGCTCAACATTCAGAAAACTAAGATCATGGCATCTGGTCCCATCACTTCATGGCAAACAAATGGAGAAACAGTGGAAACAGTGTCAGACTTTATTTTTCTGGGCTCCAAAATCACTGCAGATGGTGACTGAAGCCATGAAATTAAAAGATGCTTACTCCTTGGAAGGAAAGTTATGACCAACCTAGACAGCATATTAAAAATCAGAGACATTATTTTGTCAACAAAGGTCCGTCTGGTAAAGGCTATGGTTTTTTTCTAGTAGTCATGTATGGATGTGAGAATTGGACTATAAAGAAAGCTGAGCACTGAAGAATTGATGTTTTTGAACTGTGGTGTTGGAGAAGACTCTTGAGAGTCCCTTAGACTGCAAGGAGATCCAACCAGTCCATCCTAAAGGAGATCCAATGAACATTCATTGGAAGGACTGATGCTGAAACTACAACTCCAATGCTTTGGCCACCTGATGTGAAGAGTTGACTCATTTGAAAAGACCCTGATGCTTCGAAAGATTGAAGGTGGGAGTAGAAGGGGACGACAGAGGATGAGATGGTTGGATGGCATCACCAACTCAATAGGCATGAGTTTGAGTAAACTCCGGGAGTTGTTGATGGACAGGGAGGCCTGGCCTGCTGCAGTCCATGGCATTGCAAAGAGTTGAACATGACTGAGTGACTGAACTTTATTTAACTTGCATCTTATCACTGAATAATCTTTGACAAGCCCACCCAATTGTGCCTATGTGGTTTCCTTGTGTACTTATTTCTAAATCATAGTTTTTTGAGAAAGAAATGAGATACTCTTTAAAGAATGCCTGTCAGTCATAGCTGAATAAATATTATGGAAGCTTCTTTTAGCAGAACCTTAACTGTTTCCAAACCTCCTTCTGCCCCTCTTTTTGCAATGGTGCCCTATCTCTTTTCACATCAGGATCCTGCAACACTCATGGAGGAAAAAGATTATTTCTATAACACCTATCAAGATATATTCTTTTATTTTTTTCTGAAACTTGAAGAGAAAGATTGGTTAATCTGAAAGAATAAAGTTTTTGGAATTTTAAGCACTCTTCCATTAATATAAGTGAATGGAAGCCATTCATTTAAGGGGAAAAAAACCTTCTTAGTGTGGTGGAAATCATAAATCAGACCATGCAGGTCACCTCCAAGTCATAGGGTGAAAACTGGCCCAACCAGTATTGTTTGTCACAGTCTTTTTTTTTTTAAGTGACTATAAATGACTAGAAGTGAAATATGGGTTCAAATGTTCTTGCATTAACTTAAATCCCTAAAGCTTGGTTCCCATCACAGGCCAGTGAGTTAGCCACCACTACAGATTAGCACCCTTCTAAGAGCTTTGGGAAGTTCAGTTGCTTAGATTAGCCACAAGGATTGACTACCACCTGCTATTTTCATCCATTCAATCCTGTACTCAAAGTAAAAGCCCTCAGCATTGACTTTCAATGGAGAAAAATAACATATCCCTTTGGATCTGCACCTCCAGTCAGTTTTAGCCCACCCAAAAAGTTGGTAATATACTTAGACTTACTTAGACTGCACTGATTTATAGGGTAACAACATTTAACTAGGCTATGACTAAAGCACCTGCACAAGAGACCCACGCTCTGTGAAAACCACAGTAACAGGTTTATACTCATGAGATAATCCAGATCACTTTCCATTAAAACCTACTCACACAGCTGTGTACAAAGAGTCCCTTAAGTGGATGGATCTCCACAGTAGTATTTGCCTGAACAGCTGTCCCAGAATTGACAAGTATAAGATTGAACTGAAAGGCAGGAATTTGAGGATTAAGACTAGGATGTGAACACTTCCCAGCTAAGTGAATCTCTGGAGCACTAGGCAATTACTATTTTGAGAGACAATATGTTTAAATAACCACAAGGGAAACAGACTCTGCAAGCATCAACCATCACATCTGTGACCACTGTTATTTATTGAACACCCTTAGCGAAGTGTTTGACTCTATGAAGCATGAAAAACACCCATGAGGTCTGTGTAACGAAGTCATACACAGAAACCCTGTGTTGTTCTGAGTCAGGCCAAGGAAAGTTAGGGGGCCTTGGTGAAGGTGCAGAGATCAAGGTACATGCTTTGGGGCAAATGTACCATCCAACTTCTTCTTGTGCTGTCATGCAAAGCTGGTCACTCAGTCCCATTCCAAGTGTTTATGGAACCTGGAACTAGAATGCAAATGAAGGGGCTTCCCTGGTGGCTCAGTGATCAAGAATCTGCCTGCCAATGCAAGAGACAGGGGTTCTATCCCTGATCCAGGAAGATCCCACACGACCTGCGGAGCAACTAAACCCATGTGTCACAACTATTGAGCCTGTGCTCTACAGCTCATGCTCCACAGCAAGAGAAGGCGCCACAATGAGAAGCCTGGGCACCACAACTAGAGAGGAGCCAGGGAAACCCTAACAGGTCATTATAAAGTACTTCCTATAGACCATTTTGCTCATCCATACATCTTTCCATCAACAATTGCACTGAATAGTTCCTCTGCTTCAAACACTGTACTCCCAACCCCTGCACCTGGGCCACCCTGTCCCACCCCCAATTTTAGCCAGGTTGTTTCACAGGTGGTACCCACCACAGAAGCCTTTCTTGATCATCTAGATAAAATAGGACCTACTCTCCTATTACTCTCTCTAACCTGCTTTTTGTTTATGGACTCATCATCACCTGACATTTTCCATTTATCTGTTTATCCTCTCTTCTTTTCCACCCCAACTAAAATAAAAGCTACAGAGAAGCAAAACTTGATTTGTTTTGCTCTTTGAAAATTACTCAGTGCGTTAAAAAATGTCTAGCACACACAAGTAAAAATACGTGATAAGTAAATAAATTAAATTTTGCAACTACTACCAGAGCCTAGCCATACAGGTTTACGTAATAGACACTCAGGAAGATTTCATCAATGTATTAAAGAATTAATTAATGAGTGATTGTGGTAGTCAGGTTTCAAGTTGACTTCCAATGGAAGCCCTGATTCAACTCCATTCATAGTAAATAGGGCTGATTTGAGCAATAAACAGGATACTGCAGGTATGTGACTTTCAAAGCTATGTCATGAAAGACATTACAGCTTCCATCTTGATTTCTTGGATCATCTGTAGTGATCTCTGGGGGAAGACAGCTCCCATATATTCAGGACACTCATCCAGCCTCAGGAAAGGTCCAAATAGTGAAGACCTAAAGCCTCCTGCCAACAGGCAGCACCAATACTCCTGCCATGGGAGTGAACCACCCTGGAAGTGGATCCTGAAGTCTCAGTCAAATCTTCACACAACTGCACCCCTGGCCAACATCTTGGCTGTTATATCGAGAGACACTCTGAGCCAGCACCACCTAGCTAAGCTACTCCCAAAGTTCTGAATCACATAAACTGTGAAAGATAATATTTATTACTGTTTTAGCCACAAAGTTTTGAGATAATTTGTTAAATTAGTAGATAAGTAATACAGTGCATTAGAAGCAATTTTCAAAACATTGTCCGTCTTTTACATTTATGTTTAATGCAGGGACAGTTCTTTCATTCATAAAGTGCACACATTTTTTGCCCAAATCAAATGAATCAGCAGGTTGATTCAGAACTACTGTTTTAATAGAGTTTGAAGTATATTTCATGCCCTATTTCTGACAAGACTATTGGCCACAAAAAAAACCTAACACATGTATATAAAATGAATTCTTCGCATGATGATCATTTAAAGTTTCTCAGCATCCAGATTCTATCATTACTCTTCTAGCCCACAATCCTAGAGGTCTTACTCAGAGGAGTAGTAAAGGTTCAGCTACATCATCACTTTCAGCATCTGCCTTTTTTGTTTGTTTCTTTGCCAAAGGATAAGAGAAAAACAACAACAAAAACCTCTGAACTTATTATTTACTATGTGATTTTTATGAATGAATGTGCTTATTTTCCCCACAGAAAAGATTATATGAGTGTATTCCTTTCTGTGTGTTGAAAAGAAAGCTGCCTTGGCAAGTGTGTTCAAAATTTGACTCAGTGAGCATGTGCTATTAAGCAAAATAGTAACACTTTCAAATGAAGGCCTGGTAAGTGTGATTCTTGAAAGCTAAGGAGATGCGGTATGTGTCCAGTTGCTCACTCTTGTCCAATTCCATGTGGCCCCGTGGACTGTAGCTCACCAGGCTCCTCTTTCATGAAAATTTTCAGGCAAGAGTACTAGAGGAGGTTGCCATTTACTCCTCCAGGGTATCTTCCTGACCCAGGGATCAAACCTTCCTCTCTGGCATCTCTTACATTATCAGGTGAGTTTTTACCACTAGCACCACCTGGGAAGCCCAAGGAGATGCAGACTAGTTAAAATTCCAACACTCAGAATTCTAACAAGCATGTGCTATTGTCATGAGGTGGGAAGAATTACTGGGTAAGCCTTAGGTGGAGAGTAAAAAATTCTGGTGGACCCACGATAGGAGCAGGAGGCATGAATACTTGAAGGCACATTAGAATGATGCCATCACGGCTGAGAAATGCATAAGGGAGCTGAAAATCAGAGAATCACAGATTTGTAAATAATGAGAATAAAAAGAGCTTCTTAGATTTTAATTTGATTTGCTATGTGGTCAAAGGAAACAGTCACATGAGACTCGAGAGCTTTGAGCAATTAGAAAAGGAATATTCGGCCTTTCCTTTCTTGGATCTTTTATCTCTTGGTCACAAGCAACTGACAGAAAGTAAAAAATCCAAATTTACAGTTTGAACCAAGGCAGAGATGGGTCAGTGAGGTCTGATACAGAAGGAAAAGAAAGGAAGTACAATGATGTGACTATGTTAAGGCTGTTGTGTACTTAGATGGTGTGGACTGATTGGTAATAAGATTAAAATATATAAGATGCACAGCATTTTATAGATGCAGTTTCAGCTCATCTTAAGCTACCCTGAAGTTCTATAGTAAATTTTTAAAATTTTGCTGAGAAAGTGAATCTCATGAGTTGTAAGGCTGGCATGCTATGGCTGGTGAGTGTAGCACAACCAAGGTCTCTAAACTTCTTTTTGATTGCTCACCCTTATTAATAAGACATTTTGAGCTTGATATTTTTGTTTTTGTTTTGTTTTTTCTCTCTCTCTCCCCCCTTCCCTCTTCCCTTCCTCCTTCTATATCCTTCTTTGGAGAACACTAGCCTAGCAAACTGTCTAGTATAGCATCTCAATGGGCCTTGATTATTCTGTATTCAAGCATTCCCAAACTGGCTGCCTCTGCAGTTAATCAGCCTGATGACATATTTTGTTTGGTTTAGGTGGCATTTAAAAATCTAGCCAAAGTTTAAAAACTGAAAGAAGTCATATTTTTTAATTAAAAAACAGTTACAGCGTCTCTTTAAAAATTTATATGTGGCAAGAATTAGCTGGATGTGTCTTCTTTAGTTTGCCACATTCCTTACCACTCCCTATTATTCCCAGATGAAACCAAGTTTCAGTTCAGTTCAGTTCAGTTCAGTCTCTCAGTCGTGTACGACTCTTTGTGACCCCATGAATAGTAGCACGCCAGGCCTCCCTGTCCATCACCAACTCCCGGAGCTCATTCAGACTCATGTCCATCAAGTCGGTGGTGCCATCCAGCCATCTCATCCTCTGTCATCCCCTTCTCCTCCTGCCCCCAATCCCTCCCAGCATCAGAGTCTTTTCCAATGAGTCAACTCTTCACATGAGGTGGCCAAAGTATTGGAGTTTCAGCTTTAGCATCATTCCTTCCAAAGAACACCCAGGACTGATCTCCTTCAGAATGGACTGATTGGATCTCCTTGCAGTCCAAGGGACTCTCAAGAGTCTTCTCCAACACCACAGTTCAAAAGCATCAATTCTTCAGCACTCAGCTTTCTTCACAGTTCAACTCTCGCATCCATACATGACCAATGGAAAAACAATAGCCTTGACTAGATGGACCTTTGATGGCAAAGTAATGTCTCTGCTTTTGAATATGCTATCTAGGTTGGTCACAACTTTCCTTCCAAGGAGTAAGCGTCTTTTAATTTCATGGCTGCAGTCACCATCTGCAGTGATTTTGGAGCCCCCCAAAATAAAGTCTGCCACTATTTCCACTGTTTCCTTATCTATTTGCTATGAAGTGATGGGACCAGATGCCGTGATCTTCGTTTTCTGAATGTTGAGCTTTAAGCCAACTTTTTCACTCTCCTCTTTCACTTTCATCAAGAGGCTTTTTAGTTTCTCTTCACTTTCTGCCATAAGGGCAGTGTCATCTGCATATATGAGGTTATTGATATTTCTCCCGGCAATCTTGATTCCAGCTTGTGCTTCTTCCAGCCCAGCGTTTCTCATGATGTACTCTGCATAGAAGTTAAATAAGCAGGATGACAATATACAGCCTTTCCTTTTCCTATTTGGAACCAGTCTGTTGTTCCATGTCCAGTTCTAACTGTTGCTTCCTGACCTGCATACAGGTTTCTCAAGAGCCAGGTCAGGTGGTCTGGTATTCCTATCTCTTTCAGAATTTTCCAGTTTCTTGTGATCCACACAGTCAAAGGCTTTGGCATAGTCAATAAAGCAGAAATAGATGTTTTTCTGGAACTCTCTTGCTGTTTCGATGATCCAGTGGATGTTGGCAATTTGATCTCTGTTTCCTCTGCCTTTTCTAAAACCAGCTTGAACATCTGGAAGTTCATGGTTCACGTATTACTGAAGACTGGCTTGGAGAATTTTGAGCATTACTTTACTAATTGCCTTTTATTATTTCACATGAATCATTGGGCTTCTTAAAACTATAGTCACTTGAATTTTTTTAAATGGTTCTCTTTTTTCAGTTATGTAAACCACCAGTGTTTTTCAAGCATATAAATCTGCCTCTCCTATTTTACTCATTATTGTTTATTCAGCATTTCCTGAGAAGTAATAAATTCTTGTTTCTTGGTGGAATATGCTCCTGAAAAGGGCAATTGCCTTTGCTGGTAATGGTAATGAAAAAAAGTGAATGCTTCTTGGCCAGAAATTATATAGAAGCTTAGAATGGAATGTTTAATTAAGTTTTCAAGATGTAGAATTATAGTTTTAAATTATACTTTACTGAATGACACAAAAATTAAATAATCTAGTAATTTTTGCAAATCTGAGAGTTCTCTAAATTCTTAGGACATGGCTTTAAGTCTGTTCAAATATTTTGGTTTTCTGGTCCTATTCCTTTTAACTGAATTTTAAAATTTAATATTTGGTCACATTAAAAACAAAGCTTATTAATAATCACTGAGGTTGTGTGATCTCCTACATTCTGTCAGGGCTGGAAAAACATTCATTAATCCAAAATCACAATACTATAATTATTCCTCTTAACTACTCAGACCCATTGTTATAGCTTTTGCTCTGCTTGCCTGCTCAAAGCACTTTATCAATTCATCAAAGGGAGTAAAATAAGCCATAAAGCATCCTGTGTAGCCATAGAGCTTTCTTAGAACAAAGACTGGCCCAATTTTTCCAATGAGGAGCAACCTGTGAAAATTCTTCACAAAGAAGTTATAATTTTCATCACACCTCTTGATTTACAAAGATGATGCTATCAATCAACAGTGCTCTTTAGTAAAGTGTTGTTGAAGTATGCTGTGGGAAACTATTTCTTCGGTGTCACATTATGAGCAGAAAGATTACTGAACAAACAGGTTGCTTTGCTTCCAGAATTACAGGACTACCCAATTCTCCAAAATAAATCTCCACATTCATAGCATGGCCTTTTATGGCCCTCACACTCCTGTGCTGCCCTTTTATCTCCACAGGCAAGTCATGCTTTCCAACAATGTCAATGACACAGTCACTGCCAGCATCTTCTCTGCCACCACAACCGCTCATTCAACACCGCACACACACAGGCGTTCTCAGGCTTTACGTAAAAGCCAGCCTTTCAACATTTTGGGAGTACTCAATCCTAAGCATAGTTCTTCTCATTTAGGAAAACTCTTTTGAAGTATTTCCACTGTCAAGAGTTGACCGTGACTTTTCTAATTCTTGAAGGAAATCAACTGCTGATAATTCAACTGCTGATAAATCAACTGCTACAGTCCATGGGGTCGCAAAGAGTCAAACACGACCGAGTTACTAACACACACACACACACACACACACACACATCTAGACTTGGCTATATAATTTACTGGGCCCAGCGCAAAATGAAAATGTGAGACACTTTGATCAAAAAGCAGAGGAAAAGTAAATTAAAAGTGTAAAAATACACAAAAATTGAACTACCATATGATTCAGCAATTCTACTCCTGGAAGAAAACAAAAACATTAATTCAAAATGACACACCCACCCTAATGTTCATAGCAGCATTATTTATAACAGCCAAGATTCTGAAGCAACTTAGGTTTCCATCATAGAAAAATGGCTAAAGAAAATGTGATATATATATATATATATCACATATATAACTAACCTTAACCCATATATATATATATTTCACATATATATATATATGCAGAAACACATAATGGACACAATGGAATGTTACTTAACTTTAAAAAGAATGAAATTCTGCCATTTGCAACAACATAGACAAACCTAGAGGGGATTATGTTTAGTGAAATAAGTCAGACAGAGAAAGACAAATACTATATTATTTCACTTATATGTAGAAGATGAAAAATAAAACAAATGAATGAATATGATAAAACAGAAACAGACTCACTGATATGAGAACAAACTACTCGTAACCAGTGGGGAAAGGGACTTGAGGAGGGGCAAAATAGGGCTAAAGGATTGAGGTACTAATTACTATGTATAAAAAATAAGAGACAAGGATATAGTGTATAGCACAGGGAAATAATAGCAATGATTTTACATGGAGTGTAATGTATAAAAACACTGCATCAGTATGTTGGACAGAAACAGTTTTGTTGGACAGCAAAACTAACATAATATTGTAAATAAACTATAGTTCAGTTAAAAAAACAAGCACAAAAACATAAATTTTCCCTTAAAAATATGTTAATATTTATAAAATATAACAAGGGTAATAATTATATAGGAGTACCAGCATAAACACAAATTTGAAAAAATCAATTTTATACCATAAAATTAAAAATAATATTTTCTATTATATCTTGATTACTAGTAAAAGTTTTCTGACATGGAATGCTAAAAGTACTTTTGTTGATTCATTAAAATTATACAGTTAGCAATTTAATTTTCAATTGGTATAACTTAAAGTGATGTCACCTGTTCTTGGCAAATGGAATGCCACAGATGATTTGATCGTTTTTAATTTAGACAAAGATCTTTCTGCTAATGCAACTGCTAATAGAGCTGTTAAGAATATTTTATAGACTGTGACAACAAAGACATAAATTTTGGATAAGCTATTTCAGAAAGAATTTTCTATACCTAGAACTAATGGTTCTTGTGGAGCCATTTTCCAGAAAGATTTAATTTTTCACACATACCAGTTTCATGTAAGTCTGAATTTAGTTTTAAATGCAAATGTATACAATGGCATTTTAATGTTTCTTCTGACATTTCTTGTAACTTGTGGAGTTCGTACAAAAAACCAAAACTGGCTTTGTGATTTGCACATAGTTCAAAAGTGCCTGTTTATGTATACTATCGTCAACCAATCAAGGAATTTTTAAAACAGTTTTCCTTTTAATAATTGTTTCATCCAAAGTTTTATATGAAAGTTGCATTGTTTTCCGATGACTGTGATGATCTTTACATTTAATTTCTAAGTCTACAAATGCAGAAAATTCTGTAGTTTTGCAGTGTCGCAGAAGTTTTTGAAACCATAGATTCTCAAATCTTTAAAGAATTCCAGAAACTCCCTGAATATGCTTTATTGGGTTATTCATGTGAACAATTTTATTTTATAGTACTTTGCTGACTAATTTATCTGAGAGCTAGCAGGTCCTGTCCCGATACTCAGGTCTGAAAGTTAATACATCTGCAGACACCACTGGCCTGGACTGGCCATGGGAATGACAGGCAAGTCAGCCTCCCAACCTATCCTGCAGCGGTCCCCGCAAGGAGCCCTCCTCTCTCCTGGGGGCCAGGGTGCTGTGGCAGTGGCTGCAGCGGCTCTCCTGCTGCTACATTCAAGGGCGCCAACAGTATGGACCCAGATCTAAGCTCAGCTGCGTCCTTGGACCCCCGGATGCCCAGACTGGCCCAGTGCGCAGGAACTGCGTGCAGCCGGATCCACTGCTTGGGGCCCACGTGGACCTCACCCCACCTGCACGCACGATGTGCTAAATGCCATGCCTCTGCTTGTGTGCATGCTCCAATGTCCCATCGGCTTTCACCTACAAAACTCAGGCTCAAAGATAGAAAACATTTAGATGGTGCCAACAGAGAGTAAGGGCTTCCCTGGTGGCTCAGACGGTAAGAAATCCGCCTATAACGCGGGAGACCTGGGTTCGATCCCTGGGTTGGGAAGATACACTGGAGGAGGGCATGGCAAGCCACTCCAGTATTCTTGCCTGGAGAATCCCCATGGACAGAGGAGTCTGGCGGGCTACAGTCCATGGGGTTGCAATGAGTCGGACATGACTGAGCCACTAACACTTGCACTTCTTAACTTCCACTTACCAGAGCATAAAGCAAACACAGGGACCCTGGTGAGAGGTGGGCCTTGTAGGACTGCCCAGGTCACCACTTGCAAGCCATCTTGCTAGTACTCTAGGCCCTGTGCCGGTGTCCCCTGGGTCTCAGTACATTCAGTTCAGTCCAATCCAGTTCAGTCACTCAGTCGTGTCTGACTCTTTGCGACCCCATGGACTGCAGCACACCAGGCCTCCCTGTCCATCACCAACTCAGAGTTTACTCAGACTCACGTCCATTGAGTTGGTGATGCCATCCAACCATCTCATCCTCTGTCCTCTCCTTCTCCTGCCACCTTCAACCTTTCTCAGCCTCAGGGACTTTTCAGATGAGTCAGTTCTTCACATCAGATGGCCAAAGTATTGGAGTTTCAGCTTCAGCATCAGTCCTTCCAATGAATATTCCATAAGTTAGCAATTCCCAAACCCTGTTCTGCAGAAGAGGTGCTCTGTAAAAGAAAATATAGCAATGGGATATGCTGCTTGAGTCCCTACTCTGGGATTCCCAACTCACATTAATAAATTACAGTCTGGAAACCCTGACTTAAAGAGGCAATTTCATTTAGCCCATCCTTTCTGAAATAAAATCCCATTTAGGTAAAAAGCCTCTGCATATGCTGGGAAATGTTAGTAACCCATAAAATAAAATTTTTTAAATGCTGTGCTACACTATATTTCAGTCTTATTTCAAAAAATCCTAAAGGCTTTTTTCTTTTTTATCCTCCACCTCAGAACAGGCATTCTATCCTCCAACTAAGGATAAAAGTAAACTAATATCACGGCTATCATCATTATATCACAGCTTAACATAATATATAAAAATATGTGTCTGTATCAAGTATAAAAGTATTTATATATTATGTTGTAGTTTAAATAGAAGGCCTATTCCAAGGTAGAGGATAAAAAAGAAAAATGCCTTTAGGAATTTTTGAATACTGGATTACAGCATAGCACAGCATTTAAAAAATTTTTTATCAAGGCTTTACATAATATATAAAAATATAAGAAAGTATATTTTGCTTGGTAATAATAAAATTTTAATTATTACAACATAATGTTTTATCCTGAAGGTCATATAGGAGTTATTGCCCCTCTAGACTACAAAATTACATGATACCCGTTTATTCTGTTGTATGGAAGGAGTTGTTTTTAACCTCACATATGTGATTTTTGTTAAATAGAGCTATATAAAGCAACTAAAATTGCATTCCCTAGTGGCAGGTCCCAGAGAAGGCAATGGCACCCCACTCCAGTACTCTTGCCTGGAAGATCCCATGGATGGAGGAGCCTGCTAGGCTGCAGTCCATGGGGTCGCTAAGAGTCAGACACGACTGAGCAACTTCACTTTCACTTTTCACTTTCATGCATTGGAGAAGGAAATGGCTACCCACTCCAGTGTTCTTGCCTGGAGAATCCCAGGGACAGGGGAGCCTGGTGGGCTGCCGTCTCTGGGGTTGCACAGAGTCGGACATGACTGAAGTGACTTAGCAGCAGCAGCAGCAGTGGCAGGTCCATTGAATGGCAGGTCCTAAGGTAAGTAAAACATTCGAGATCACAGACAATTTCACTGAAAAATTTTTTTAATGTAAATCTCTGTTTCCTCTTAAAATCTTCAATGGCACCTCACTTCTAGGGAAAAGTACAAACTTCTTAAGATGGCCTACAATGCTTTGTATATTTTAAAAGCACCTACATTGCCTGCCTCATTTGTACCATTCCTTTCCTTATTTACCATATATTAGCCATTCTGGCTTTCATTCATTCATTCCACAAATATTTATTGACATACCATAAAAATATACAAAAAGAATAAGGACCATGCCCCCAATAAAACAAATGAATATAGAATCTGTAATACAGTGTCAGGTAGAGACAAATACTATAAAGAAAAATAAAACAGGCAAGAAGTTACAGTTGGCAGCAAGGTATGTTTTTAGTTGGAGTGCTCAGGACATCTGAGAAGACTTCTGTTCTGGTTTTTTGTTTGTGTTTTGGTGATTTTTGTTTGTTGGTTTGGTTTGTGTGTTTTTTTGTTGTTGTTGTTGTTTGCCACAGAGCTTATAGGATCTTATTATAGTTCCCCAACTAGGGATCAAACTTGGCCCATGACAGCAAAAGCACTGAGTCCTAACCACTGGATCACCAAGGAATTCCTGAAAAGGAGACTTTTGAAAAGACACCTAAGTGAGGTAAAGGCACAGCCATGCACAGGCCCAGGGGAACAGCATTAAAGGTAGAGCTTGGGGTGTGCACTGCATGTTGTGAGGAACAAGATGACTATTGGAAACAGATGAAGAAAGGGGAGAGTGGCATAAGATAGTAAATAAAAAGTAAGCAGGGCCAGAAAACGTAGGACAGCATGTGAGTTGGGGTTCAAATGTTACAGGAAGTCATTCCTGTTGCAGGATTTTGAGCAGGGGAGTCCCATATCTGATCCATGCTTAGAAGTTATACTTCAGGGGAGGAGCCAAGATGGCGGAGGAGTAGGACGGGGAGAACACTTTCTCCCCCACAAATTCATCAAAAGAGCATTTAAACGTCGAGTAAATTCCACAAAACAGCTTCTGAATGCCGGCAGAGGACATCAGGCACCCAGAAAAGCAACCCAACTCTTCGAAAGGAGGTAGGAAAAAATATTAAAAACAACAAAAAAAAGAGACAAAAGAGGGAGGGACGGAGTTCCGTCCCGGGAAGGGAATCTTAAAAAGAGAGAAGTTTCCAAACATCAGGAAACCTTCTCACTGCCGAATCTGTGCCGAGCTTTGGAAGCACAGAGGGCAACATAACAGGGAGAAAAAATAAATAAACAATTTAAAACTCGCAGATTGCGAGCCCTACGATAACTCCCCCAGCAGAGAAGCAGCGCAGACGCCTGCATCCGCCATTAGCAAACCGGGGCTGGGCAGGGAGGCGCGGCGCGGGCTGCATCGCTGAGAGTAAGAATCTGGCCTGAATACCCTGAGCGCTATCTGAGCGAAATAATTTGGGCTAGCAAACCAGACTGTGGGATACCTACCACGCGAAAAGCCAGCCCTAACCTAAGACCGCCAGGCCCGCGCACGGAACAAAGGACTGAACAGAGATAGCCGGCTGCAGACCTTCCCCCTCCGGTGACAGGCAGCCAGAGCCGGAAGGGGGCAATCGCAGCCCCAGAGAGACATTATCTATAAAATTGTAAGCAGGCTTCTTTGCTAACTAAAACTTCTTGGGGGTCTGGACGGTCAACATCTGCCTGAGAAGGTGCGCCGGTTTTACATCCAGATAACCGAGCGGTGGGGAGGCGATAAGTCGCAGCATTGGCGCTCGCCTGGGAAGAGCAAATTGGCGCTCGGACCTGGGAAGAGCACAAAACGCAGGCCCAACTGAGTCTGCACCTCTGAGGACTACCCGAGTGCCTGAACCTGAGCGGCTTGGACCTGGGAGGTGCATGCAGCCCAGGGCCAGCCTCGGATTGTTCCCGGCGGAACAACCTAGAGTCCGAGCAGTGTGGACAGGGAGGCTACACGCGCCGTGAGCGGGGGCAGACCCAGGGTGGCTGAGGCACTGCGAGCCCACGCCAGTGTTATTTGTTTGCAGCATCCCTCCCTCTCTCCCCACAGCGCGACTGAACAAGTAAGCCTAAAAAAAAAAAAAAAAAAGTGTCCTCCACCGTGCCCTTTGAGTCAGGGCGGAAACCAGATACTGAAGAGACTAGCAAACAGAAGAAGATATAACAGAGGGAAACGCCTTGGAAGCTACAGGCAATAGATCAAAACCCTGTGGTTACTACAGACTACATAGGAAGGGGCCTATAGATCTTGAGAAATATAAATCTGACGAAGGAACTAGCCAAAAATGAACTGAACCCACAACACCCACAAAAAAAAAAAAAAAAAAGTCCTAGATATATTTTTATTATTTTTACGATCATTCTTTCTTTTTTTTTAATTAAAAAAAAATAAATTTTAAGTCCTCTATTGTTCCTTTAATTTTCACCTTTATATCCTAGTACTTTGCAAAAAAAAAAAAAAAAAGACCCTATTTTTTTCTTCTTCAGCAAACTTCATATATATATATTTTATAACTTTTTGACCTTGTTTTTTTTTGTTTGTTTTTGTTTTTTTCTTCTTTTCTTTAACATTGTATTTTTGAAATTCTAAAATCTACTCTAGATTTTTAATTTTCGCTTTTTGGTATATGTTATCAATTTTGTACCTATAGTTTTTTTTTATATAATTTCTGTGACTTTTTTTTTTTTTTCTTCTTCTCTGTTTCTTTCTCTTCTTCTTTTATATAACATTGTATATCTGAAATTCCAAACTTTACTCTAGATTTTTAATTTATGCTTTTTGGTATTTGATATCAATTTTGTACCTGTATTTTCTTTATAATTTTTGTGACATTGTTCGTATTTGTTTGTTCGTTTTTTCTCTCTTTCTTTTCCTTCTTCTTTTCTTTAACATCGTATTTTTGAAATTCCAAACTCTACTCTAGATTTTTAATTTTCGCTTTCTGGTATTAGTTATCAATTTTGTACCTGTACTTTCTCTATAATTTTCGCGACCTTGTTTGTTTTTGTTTGTTCATTCTTTCTCTCTTTCTTTTCCTTCTTCTTTTCTTTAACATCGTATTTTTGAAATTCCAAACTCTACTCTAGATTTTTAATTTTTGCTTTTATGTATTTGTTACCAATTTTGTACCTATAAGGACCCAATCTTCAGGACCCATTTTTCACTAGGGAGTGAGATTACTGGCTTGACTGCTCTCTCTCCCTTTGGACCCTCCTTTTTCTCCACCAGGTCGCCTGTGTCTCCTCCCTAACCCCTCTCTACTCTACCCAACTCTGTGAATTTCTGTGTGTTCCAGACGGTGGAGAACACTTAGGGAACTGATTACTGGCTGGAACTGTCTCCCTCCTTTTCATTCCCCCCTTTTATCCTTCTGGCCACCTCTGTTACCTTCCTCCTTCTTCTCTTCTCTGTATAACCCCGTGAACATCTCTGAGTGGTCCAGTTGTGGAGTGCACATAAGGAAGTGACTACTGGCTAGCCCACTCTCTCCACTATTGATTTACCTCATCTCATTTGGGTCACCTCTAACTCCCTCCTCCCTCTTCTCTTCTCCATGTAACCCTGTGAACCTCTCTGAGTGACCCTCACTGTAGAGAAACTTATCATCTTTAATGTAGATGTTTTATCAATGGTGCTGTATAGAAGGAGAAAGTTTTGAAACTACTGTAAAAATAAGACCGATAATCGGAAGCAGGAGACTTAAGTCCAAACCCTGACTCCAGGGAACTCCTGACTCCAAGGAATATTCATTGACAGGAGCTCATCAAATGCCTCCATACCGACACTGAATCCAAGCACCATACAAGGGCCAATAAGTTCCAGGGCAAGACATACCAAGCAAATTCTCCAGCAACAAAGGAACACAGCCCTGAGCTTCAAGATACAGGCTGCCCAAAGTCACCCCAAAACTATAGACATCTCATAACTCATTACTGGACATTTCATTGCACTCCAGAGAGAAGAAATACAGCTCCACCCACCAGAACACCGACACAAGCTTCCCTAACCAGGAAACCTTGACAAGCCACCTGTACAAACCCACACACAGTGAGGAAACGCCACAATAAAGAGAACTCCACAAACTGCCAGAATACAGAAAGGACACCCCAAACTCAGCAATTTAAACAAGATGAAGAGACAGAGGAATACTCAGCAGATAAAGGAACAGGATAAATGCCCACCAAACCAAACAAAAGAGGAAGAGATAGGGAATCTACCTGATAAAGAATTCCGAATAATGATAGTGAAATTGATCCAAAATCTTGAAACTAAAATGGAATCACAGATAAATAGCCTGGAGACAAGGATTGAGAAGATGCAAGAAAGGTTTAACAAGGACCTAGAAGAAATAAAAAAGAGTCAATATATAATGAATAATGCAATAAGTGAAATTAAAAACACTCTGGAGGCAACAAATAGTAGAATAACAGAGGCAGAAGACAGGATTAGTGAATTAGAAGATAGAATGGTAGAAATAAACGAATCCGAGAGGATAAAAGAAAAACGAATTAAAAGAAATGAGGACAATCTCAGAGACCTCCAGGACAATATTAAACGCTACAACATTCGAATCATAGGGGTTCCAGAAGAAGAAGACAAAAAGAAAGACCATGAGAAAATACTTGAGGAGATAATAGTGGAAAACTTCCCTAAAATGGGGAAGGAAATAATCACCCAAGTCCAAGAAACCCAGAGAGTACCAAACAGGATAAACCCAAGGAGAAACACCCCAAGACACATATTAATCAAATTAACAAAGATCAAACACAAAGAACAAATATTAAAAGCAGCAAGGGAAAAACAACAAATAACACACAAGGGAATTCCCATAAGGATAACAGCTGATCTTTCAATAGAAACTCTTCAAGCCAGGAGGGAATGGCAAGACATACTTAAAATGATGAAAGAAAATAACCTACAGCCCAGATTATTGTACCCAGCAAGGATCTCATTCAAGTATGAAGGAGAAATCAAAAGCTTTTCAGACAAGCAAAAGCTGAGAGAATTCTGCACCACCAAACCAGCTCTCCAACAAATACTAAAGGATATTCTCTAGACAGGAAACACAAAAACGGTGTATAAACTCGAACCCAAAACAATAAAGTAAATGGCAACGGGAACATACTTATCAGTAATTACCTTAAATGTAAATGGGTTGAATGCCCCAACCAAAAGACAAAGACTGGCTGAATGGATACAAAAACAAGACCCCTACATATGTTGTCTACAAGAGACCCACCTCAAAACAGGGGACACATACAGACTGAAAGTGAAGGGCTGGAAAAAGATTTTCCATGCAAATAGGGACCAAAAGAAAGCAGGAGTAGCAATACTCATATCAGATAAAATAGACTTTAAAACAAAGGCTGTGAAAAGAGACAAAGAAGGTCACTACATAATGATCAAAGGATCAATCCAAGAAGAAGAGATAACAATTATAAATATATATGCACCCAACACGGGAGCACCACAGTACGTAAGACAAATGCTAACAAGTATGAAAGGAGAAATTAACAATAACACAATAATAGTGGGAGACTTTAATACCCCACTTACACCTATGGATAGATCAACTAAACAGAAAATTAACAAGGAAACACAAACTTTAAACGATACAATAGACCAGTTAGACCTAATTGATATCTATAGGTCATTTCATCCCAAAACAATGAATTTCACCTTTTTCTCAAGCGCACATGGAACCTTCTCCAGGATAGATCACATCCTGGGCCATAAAGCTAGCCTTGGTAAATTCAAAAAAATAGAAATCATTCCAAGCATTTTTTCTGACCACAATGCAGTAAGATTAGATCTCAATTACAGGAGAAAAACTATTAAAAATTCCAACATATGGAGGCTGAACAACACGCTGCTGAATAACCAACAAATCACAGAAGAAATCAAAAAAGAAATCAAGATTTGCATAGAAACGAATGAAAATGAAAACACAACAACCCAAAACCTGTGGGATGCGGTAAAAGCAGTCCTAAGGGGAAAGTTCATAGCAATACAGGCACACCTCAAGAAACAAGAAAAAAGTCAAATAAATAACCTAACTCTACACCTAAAGCAACTAGAAAAGGAAGAAATGAAGAACCCCAGGGTTAGTAGAAGGAAAGAAATCTTAAAAATTAGAGCAGAAATAAATGCAAAAGAAACAAAAGAGACCATAGCAAAAATCAACAAAACCAAAAGCTGGTTCTTTGAAAGGATAAATAAAATTGACAAACCATTAGCCAGACTCATCAAGAAACAAAGGGAGAAAAATCAAATCAACAAAATTAGAAACGAAAATGGAGAGATCACAACAGACAACACAGAAATACAAAGGATCATAAGAGACTACTATCAACAATTATATGCCAATAAAATGGACAACGTGGAAGAAATGGACAAATTCTTAGAAAAGTACAACTTTCCAAAACTGGACCAGGAAGAAATAGAAAATCTTAACAGACCAATCACAACCATGGAAATTGAAACTGTAATCAAAAATCTTTCAGCAAACAAAAGCCCCGGTCCAGACGGCTTCACAGCTGAATTCTACCAAAAATTTAGAGAAGAGCTAACACCTATCCTGCTCAAACTCTTCCAGAAAATTGCAGAGGAAGGTAAACTTCCAAACTCAATCTATGAGGCCACCATCACCCTAATACCAAAACCTGACAAAGATCCCACAAAAAAAGAAAACTACAGGCCAATATCACTGATGAACATAGATGCAAAAATCCTTAACAAAATTCTAGCAATCAGAATCCAACAACACATTAAAAAGATCATACACCATGATCAAGTGGGCTTTATCCCAGGGATGCAAGGATTCTTCAATATCCGCAAATCAATCAATGTAATACACCACATTAACAAATTGAAAAATAAAAACCATATGATTATCTCAATAGATGCAGAGAAAGCCTTTGACAAAATTCAACACCCATTTATGATAAAAACTCTCCAGAAAGCAGGAATAGAAGGAACATACCTCAACATAATAAAAGCTATATATGACAAACCCACAGCGAACATTATCCTCAATGGTGAAAAATTGAAAGCATTTCCTCTAAAGTCAGGAACAAGACAAGGGTGCCCACTTTCACCATTACTATTCAACATAGTATTGGAAGTTTTGGCCACAGCAATCAGAGCAGAAAAAGAAATAAAAGGAATCCAAATTGGAAAAGAAGAAGTAAAACTCTCACTATTTGCAGATGACATGATCCTCTACATAGAAAACCCTAAAGACTCCACCAGAAAATTACTAGAAATAATCAATGACTACAGTAAAGTTGCAGGATATAAAATCAACACACAGAAATCCCTTGCATTCCTATACACTAATAATGAGAAAACAGAAAGAGAAATTAAGGAAACAATTCCATTCACCATTGCAACGGAAAGAATAAAATACTTAGGAATATATCTACCTAAAGAAACTAAAGACCTATATCTAGAAAACTATAAAACACTGGTGAAAGAAATCAAAGAGGACACTAATAGATGGAGAAATATACCATGTTCATGGATTGGAAGAATCAATATAGTGAAAATGAGTATACTACCCAAAGCAATTTATAGATTCAACGCAATCCCTATCAAGCTACCAACAGTATTCTTCACAGAGCTAGAACAAATAATTTCACAATTTATATGGAAATACAAAAAACCTCGAATAGCCAAAGCGATCTTGAGAAAGAAGAATGGAGCTGGAGGAATCAACCTACCTGACTTCAGGCTCTACTACAAAGCCACAGTTATCAAGACAGTATGGTACTGGCACAAAGACAGAAATATGGATCAATGGAATAAAATAGAAAGCCCAGAGATAAATCCACGCACATATGGACACCTTATCTTCGACAAAGGAGGCAAGAATATACAATGGATTAAAGACAATCTCTTCAACAAGTGGTGCTGGGAAATCTGGTCAACCACTTGTAAAAGAATGAAACTGGACCACTTTCTAACACCATACACAAAAATAAACTCAAAATGGATTAAAGATCTAAACGTAAGACCAGAAACTATAAAACTCCTAGAGGAGAACATAGGCAAAACACTCTCCGACATATATCACAGCAGGATCCTCTATGACCCACCTCCCAGAATAATGGAAATAAAAGCAAAAATAAACAAATGGGACCTAATTAACCTTAAAAGCTTCTGCACATCAAAGGAAACTATTAGCAAGGTGAAAAGACAGCCTTCAGAATGGGAGAAAATAATAGCAAATGAAGCAACCGACAAACAACTAATCTCAAAAATATACAAGCAACTCCTACAGCTCAACTCCAGAAAAATAAACGACCCAATCAAAAAATGGGCCAAAGAACTAAATAGACATTTCTCCAAAAAAGACATACAGATGGCTAACAAACACATGAAAAGATGCTCAACATCACTCATTATCAGAGAAATGCAAATCAAAACCACTATGAGGTACCATTTCACACCAGTCAGAATGGCTTCGATCCAAAAGTCTACAAATAATAAATGCTGGAGAGGGTGTGGAGAAAAGGGAACCCTCTTACACTGTTGGTGGGAATGCAAACTAGTACAGCCACTATGGAGAACAGTGTGGAGATTCCTTAAAAAACTGGAAATAGAACTGCCTTATGATCCAGCAATCCCACTGCTGGGCATACACACTGAGAAAACCAGAAGGGAAAGAGACACGTGTACCCCAATGTTCATCGCAGCACTGTTTATAATAGCCAAGACATGGAAGCAACCTAGATGTCCATCAGCAGATGAATGGATAAGCAAGCTGTGGTACATATACACAATGGAGTATTACTCAGCCATTAAAAAGAATACATTTGAATCAGTTCTAATGAGGTGGATGAAACTGGAGCCTATTATACAGAGTGAAGTAAGCCAGAAGGAAAAACATAAATACAGTATACTAACGCATATATATGGAATTTAGAAAGATGGTAACAATAACCCGGTGTACGAGACAGCAAAAGAGACACTGATGTATAGAACAGTCTTATGGACTCTGTGGGAGAGGGAGAGGGTGGGAAGATTTGGGAGAATGGCAATGAAACATGTAAAATATCATGTAGGAAACGAGTTGCCAGTCCAGATTCGATGCATGATGCTGGATGCTTGGGGCTGGTGCACTGGGACGGCCCAGAGGGATGGTATGGGGAGGGAGGAGGGAGGAGGGTTCGGGATGGGGAACACATGTATACCTGTGGCGGATTCATTTTGATATTTGGCAAAACTAAAACAATTATGTAAAGTTTAAAAATAAAATAAAATTAGAGGAAAAAAAAAAAAAAGAAGTTATACTTCACTCCTATTTGCAGAACAGATTGAGACAGTACAAAGGTAGAGACAGAGAAGTCAGAAAGCTCTTGCTTTGGCCTGAAGGTGGTGATTTAGGCCAAGACAGCTGAGAAGAGCTGTTGAAAAACAGCTATACTAACATGCACATTATAAATGCATATCCAACAGAATTTGCCAAGAGAGAGAACTAAGACATGAGATCAAAAGAAGAGTCTAATATCCAAGGTTTGGGGGACTGAGCAATAAAGTATTTGTGATGCTAAAAATGCCAAACACTGGAGGAAGAACAAGTTTTAGGGGAAAAAGTCAAGAACTCTGTTGTATCCTGGGTGAGTTTGAGCTGTCTAATAGACAGCTGGGTCTCCTAGACACCCAGGTGGAAATGTCACATTGACAACTAGATGGATGCGAATGGATTTCATGGGAAAATCGGGACTGGTGTGGTAAATCTGAGAGTTATCTTCTACGTTTTAGTCCCTCAGATGCAGCAGGTTCTGCCTCTACTCCTTTGGACATGCTGGTCCCTCTGTCTGAACCTTTTCTCATTTACCCCTCATTTCACTGGCTTCCATTAGTCTTCCAGGAATTTTGTTCAAATGTCATTTTCCCCTGGAAGAAGTCTTCCCAGATTGCGCAGGCCAGATTTAACCCCTCTGTAATATGATCTCCTAATACCTCATAACTTTTCAACATAGTATGTGCGCATGCTAAGTCGCTTCAGTTGTGTCCAGCTCTTTGTGACTCTATGGAACATAGCCTGTCAGGTTCCTCTGTCCATGGGATTCTCCAGGCAAGAATACTAGAGTGGGTTGCCATGCCCTCTTCCAGGGGATCTTCCTGACCCAGGAATCAAGCCTGTATCCCTTACATCTCCGGCATTGACAGGTGGGCTCTTTACAACTAGCACCACCTGGGAAGCCCTCAACATAGTATGGATCACAGTTATTTGCAAATAGTTATTTTGGAGACTAATAATTGTCTTGCCTTTGCCTTGTTTCTGTAATTGCAAGGATATCTGTCTTATGCACTTGTAAATTATCAGCACCTAGTGTAGTGTCTGTTATGTAGCAGCACTCAATAATGTTTGTGGAATTAATTAACAAGTTAATTAGTTCCAGAGAAATTTTCCTCCATGACCACTTCATTGGCTCTCTACCTTTTCTCCAACATATGAAAACATATGTTCTTACTGCCAACAACACTTGAAGCTTACTCTCAAATATTTTTAAAAATCCTATGAAGATGTAACTCACTGGGAGAAGAGAAGCCAGATGTGCAGAATTGCTTTTAGGTCTAGAACTACATTTAAGGCCAATTTTTTGGAAATGACTGATAGGATTGTTTTTGAGGAAACAAAAGTTCTCATTGATGCCAATAAATAATCAGAGAGACAGATTATCATGTTTCTTTAGTACCGTAAAAGTAAATTGTGAAACTGAACCTGTAACCATACAAAAGCTTTCTGACAAATGAAGTATAGATCGGTGTTTTTTTTTTTTTTTCTGCTTCATCACAATGAATTGCAGCTAGAAAGTTCAAAGACCAATCAAGTCATGTGTAATTTACTACGTCGATGGAGAAGTGTTCAACTGGAAAACTAAAGCATTTAAACATGAAATTGACTTTTAAAGAATCTGTTCAGAAATCTTTTTAGCATCAGTTTAGAAAGGAATCTAGAAAAAGCTGACTTTATCCATCCAACTCAAATATGTTTATTTTCGGATGAGAGTGTTTGAATACATTCCCCTGTCTTTCCGCTTCACATTCTCCATCTTTTACCTGAATAAGTCTTTTATTTCCTTGGAATTTCAAATAAAGTTCTGGGGAAATCTGAAAGCCTCATGATAAGCTTTGAGTTTATATCTCTCCTATAGTGCTTGTTTCATTATAACAAATAGTTAAAACACACCAGTGGAAGACTACTGCATACATTTGTCTCTTGGAGAAGACATCTCCAAAAGGATTTAACTTGAGAATATTAGACTTCCTGTTCTTCTCTTTCTAACCTAAGGGCTAACACTTTTCTCAGTATTGTCACTTAACACTGCTGACAGATAATTTAAGGTGAAGTTGTTGCTAAATGAGATGATACAACATCTCATTAGAAATATTTCTTTACATATCACATTGCATCCAAGTACATGAAACAACAAGAGCAAAATTACTACCCAGATACTAGACAATCACATAACCATAATTGCATGGTTTCAAATATAACTTTTTCTAATAATCATGTACCTGAAAAAAAATAGTTTACCTATTTTTTACATTGCCTTTACTAGTTGACAGACATTAGTGAGTGAGTTTAAGCTAGACTGAAACTATGAGCCTAGAGTCCATAAATGCCATGTTCACTGCCGTATTTTCAAGGCCTAACACAGTGCCAGGTACTCAATACATGGTCAGTAAACAACCATTATTCACGCAAAGAAAAGTGGAGAAAATATAAAGGATAGTTGGAGACAGTTGTAAAGCCTCATGTATTTTTTAAAGCAAGTGACCTGAATTCTAATCCCTGTGTTTGTTTGGATGAGATTTAAGAAAGTTACTTTACCTCCCTGAGCTTCTAGTAATTATGCCCAAGTTCTCTTTTAGGTCTGCAATTTCAACTGTTTAGTCGCTAAGTTGTGTCCAACTCTCTTGCGACCCCATGGACTCTAATCTGCCAGGCTTCTCTGTCCTTGGGATTTCCCAGGCAAAAATACTGGAGTGGGCTGCCATTTCCTTCTCCAGCAATTCCACTGTATTAGATGCCATTTTCTACAAATTTCTTAATTTTATTTTATGGGGCCAAAATACTACAAAAGCAATGGAAGTTCATTGTGTCAAATTAAATGATATTGTCACATGAAGAGAAACGTAATGTTCTCCCTCTCCTCTTCTTCCTGTCCTAAGCCCTGGGGCGACAGCACAAATTCTGAGGAATAAATTCTCCCATATCTGCCTGTATTTATAAGCATAATTTTCTGTGGGTCACTGTCTCTCCAGCCCAGAGCTGAAATACAGACACATCATCACCCTTCTTCTCCTGTTCTGTTACCTCTGTTCAGATGTCACCTCAGTTGTTACCTCCTCTGGGCATCCTTTCATACCTCCCTGAGTAAATTCCTGTTTGTACTGGAAACAGATAGTTGTTGATCCAACTCTAGTCTCTCTTTCTAGTGTGGTCTTATGATGGCGTGGCTAGGAAAAGCCTTGCCCAGCTCCCAAGATGAGTGAGGTGAGCCCAGGTGACTACACTTTCTCATATGCAAGTTGAAGCATTGTGGAGTATATATGATCGCCCAGTCCTCATCTCCACCCCTCAGACCCACCCATCTTACCCATCGTTTGAGGTTACAACTATTCCTTCATAGACTGCCATCAACTCTTTGGGATATCTTTGAAGCCCTGTTGCTTTTACATGGCCAGCATTCAAGTGTTCTTATTCTAATAACCCTGATTTTCATTTGGAAAAGTATTTCCCTCTCACTCTGAGTTCTATAATTTGGATGGACCTGACTCCACCTTTTGGGGTCCAGAGAAGTGCTACATGACATAAACCTCACCGATAACCTTTCTCCATCTGTCTGACAACAAAAATTAATTCATGGATGGGCACTTTACCAAAGTTATTCCAACAAGAGGACATGCCAAGAGTTTTGCTGGAGTTCTCGGGAAGAGGTGCTCTTTTGCCACCATTGTTACTCAGGTGGCATCAGATCAGATCAGATCAGATCAGTCACTCAGTCATGTCCGACTCTTTGCGACCCCATGAATCACAGCACACCAGGCCTCCCTGTCCATCACCAACTCCCTGAGTTCACTCAGACTCATGTCCATCGAGTCAGTGATGCCATCCAGCCATCTCATCCTCTGTCGTCCCCTTCTCCTCCTGCCCCCAGTCCCTCCCAGCATCAGAGTCTTTTCCAATGAGTCAACTCTTCGCATGAGGTGGCCAAAGTACTGGAGTTTCAGCTTTAGCATCATTCCTTCCAAAGAAATCCCAAGGCTGATCTCCTTCAGAATGGACTGGTTGGATCTCCTTGCAGTCCAAGGGACTCTCAAGAGTCTTATCCAACGCCACACTTCAAAAGCATCAATTCTTCAGTGCTCAGCCTTCTTCACATTCCAACTCTCACATCCATACATGACCACAGGAAAAACCATAGCCTTGACTAGACGAAACTTTGTTGGCAAAGTAATGTCTCTGCTTTTGAATATGCTATCTAGGTTGGTCATAACTTTCCTTCCAAGGAGTAAGCATCTTTTAATGTCATGGCTGCAGTCACCATCTGCAGTGATTTTGGAGCCCAGAAAAATAAAGTCTGACACTGTTTCCCCATCTCTTTCCCATGAAGTGATGGGACTGGATGCCATGATCTTCGTTTTCTGAATGTTGAGCTTTAAGCCAACTTTTTTACTCTCCACTTTCACTTTCATCAAGAGGCTTTTGAGTTCCTCTTCACTTTCTGCCATAAGGGTAGTGTCATCTGCATATCTGAGGTTATTGATATTTCTCCCGGCAATCTTGATTCCAGCTTGTGTTTCTTCCAGTCCAGCGTTTCTCATGATGTACTCTGCATAGAAGTTAAATAAGCAGGGTGACAATATACAGCCTTGACGAACTCCTTTTCCTATTTGGAACCAGCCTGTTGTTCTATGTCCAGTTCTAACTGTTGCTTCCTGACCTGCATACAGATTTCTCAAGAGGCAGATCAGGTGGTCTGGTATTCCCATCTCTTGAAGAATTTTCCACAGTTTCTTGAGGTCCACACAGTCAAAGACTTTGGCACAGTCAATAAAGCAGAAATTGATGTTTTTCTGGAACTCTCTTGCTTTTTCTGTGATCCAGCGGATGTTGGCAATTTGATCTCTGGTTCCTCTGCCTTTTCTAAAACCAGCTTGAACATCAGGAAGTTCACGGTTCACATATTGTTGAAGCCTGGCTTGGAGAATTTTGAGCATTACTTTACTAGCATGTGAGATGAGTGCAATTGTGCAGTAGTTAGAGCATTCTTTGGCATTGCCTTTCTTTGGGATTGGAATGAAAACTGCCCTTTTCCAGTCCTGTGGCTACTGCTGAGTTTTCCAAATTTGCTGGCATATTGAGTGCAGCACTTTCACAGCATCATCTTTCAGGATTGGGAATAGCTCAACTGGAATTCCATCACCTCCACTAGCTTTGTTCGTAGTGATGCTTTCTAAGGCCCACTTGACTTCACATTCCAGGTGGCATAGCATAAATAAAAAGCTGCTAAAGGTTACTTTTGCCACAGCATAGATAGCACCTCTCTGATTCATAGACTCCTCCAGCCACCTCCAGTAAGCCCCACATCTCTTTGATTTTACCTTACTGAGGCAGATATTACCTTCTATCTGTTTTACCCTCTTTCCCAAAATTTTAAGTTCCATGAAGGTAAAGATGTCCTATTCTTCTTTGGTATTTCCCAATGCTTTTGTGTACTACCTAGTACTTAATAAATGTTTTTAATTTTATTTTATTTTTGAACTTTACATAATTGTATTAGTTTTGCCAAATATCAAAATGAATCCACCACAGGTATACATGTGTTCCCCATCCTGAACCCTCCTCCCTCCTCCCTCCCCATACCACCCCTCTGGGTCGTCCCAGTGCACTAGCCCCAAGCATCCAGTATCGTGCATCGAACCTGGACTGGCAACTCGTTTCTTACATGATATTTTACATGTTTCAATGTCATTCTCCAAAATCTTCCCACCCTCTCCCTCTCCCACAGAGTCCATAAGACTGTTCTATACATAAGTGTCTCTTTTGCTGTCTCGTACACCGGATTATTGTTACCATCTTTCTAAAATCCATATATATGCGTTAGTATACTGTATTGATGTTTTTCCTTCTGGCTTACTTCACTCTGTATAATAGGCTCCAGTTTCATCCACCTCATTAGAACTGATTCAAATGTATTCTTTTTAATGGCTGAGTAATACTCCATTGTGTATATGTACCACAGCTTGCTTATCCATTCATCTGCTGATGGGCATCTAGGTTGCTTCCATGTCCTGGCTATTATAAACAGTGCTGCGATGAACATTGGGGTACACGTGTCTCTTTCCCTTCTGGTTTCCTCAGTGTGTATGCCCAGCAGTGGGATTGCTGGATCATAAGGCAGTTCTATTTCCAGTTTTTTAAGGAATCTCCACACTGTTCTCCATAGTGGCTGTACTAGTTTGCATTCCCACCAACAGTGTAAGAGGGTTCCCTTTTCTCCACACCCTCTCCAGCATTTATTATTTGTAGACTTTTGGATCGCAGCCATTCTGACTGGTGTGAAATGGTACCTCATAATGGTTTTGGTTTGCATTTCTCTGATAATGAGTGATGTTGAGCATCTTTTCATGCGTTTGTTAGCCATCTGTATGTCTTCTTTGGAGAAATGTCTATTTAGTTCTTTGGCCCATTTTTTGATTGGGTCATTTATTTTTCTGGAGTTGAGCTGTAGGAGTTGCTTGTATATTTTTGAGATTAGTTGTTTGTCAGTTGCTTCATTTGCTATTATTTTCTCCCATTCTGAAGGCTGTCTTTTCACCTTACTAATAGTTTCCTTTGATGTGCAGAAGCTTTTAAGGTTAATTAGGTCCCATTTGTTTATTTTTGCTTTTATTTCCAATATTCTGGGAGGTGGGTCATAGAGGATCCTGCTGTGATGTATGTCAGAGAGTGTTTTGCCTATGTTCTCCTCTAGGAGTTTTATAGTTTCTGGTCTTACGTTTAGATCTTTAATCCATTTTGAGTTTATTTTTGTGTATGGTGTTAGAAAGTGTTCTAGTTTCATTCTTTTACAAGTGGTTGACCAGATTTCCCAGCACCACTTGTTAAAGAGATTGTCTTTAATCCATTGTATATTCTTGCCTCCTTTGTCAAAGATAAGGTGTCCATATTTGCGTGGATTTACCTCTGGGCTTTCTATTTTGTTCCATTGATCTATATTTCTGTCTTTGTGCCAGTACCATACTGTCTTGATAACTGTGGCTTTGTAGTAGAGCCTGAAGTCAGGTAGGTTGATTCCTCCAGTTCCATTCTTCTTTCTCAAGATCGCTTTGGCTATTCGAGGTTTTTTGTATTTCCATACAAATTGTGAAATTATTTGTTCTAGCTCTGTGAAGAATACTGTTGGTAGCTTGATAGGGATTGCATTGAATCTATAAATTGCTTTGGGTAGTATACTCATTTTCACTATACTGATTCTTCCAATCCACGAACATGGTATATTTCTCCATCTATTAGTGTCCTCTTTGATTTCTTTCACCAGTGTTTTATAGTTTTCTATATATAGGTCTTTAGTTTCTTTAGGTAGATATATTCCTAAGTATTTTATTCTTTCCATTGCAATGGTGAATGGAATTGTTTCCTTAATTTCTCTTTCTGTTTTCTCATTATTAGTGTATAGGAATGCAAGGGATTTCTGTGTGTTGATTTTATATCCTGCAACTTTACTATAGTCATTGATTAGTTCTAGTAATTTTCTGGTGGAGTCTTTAGGGTTTTCTATGTAGAGGATCATGTCATCTGCAAATAGTGAGAGTTTTACTTCTTCTTTTCCAATTTGGATTCCTTTTATTTCTTTTTCTGCTCTGATTGCTGTGGCCAGAACTTCCAAAACTATGTTGAATAGTAATGGTGAAAGTGGGCACCCTTGTCTTGTTCCTGACTTTAGAGGAAATGCTTTCAATTTTTCAGCATTGAGGATAATGTTTGCTGTTGGTTTGTCATATATAGCTTTTATTATGTTGAGGTATGTTCCTTCTATTCCTGCTTTCTGGAGCGTTCTTATCATAAGTGGATGTTGAATTTTGTCAAAGGCTTTCTCTGCATCTATTGAGATAATCATATGGTTTTTATTTTTCAATTTGTTAATGTGGTGTATTACATTGATTGATTTGTGGATATTGAAGAATCCTTACATCCCCAGGATAAAGCCCACTTGGTCATGGTGTATGATCTTTTTAATGTGTTGTTGGATTCTGATTGCTAGAATTTTGTTAAGGATTTTTGCATCTATGTTCATCAGTGATATTGGCCTGTAGTTTTCTTTTTTTGTGGGATCTTTGTCAGGTTTTGGTATTAGGGTGATGGTGGCCTCATAGAATGAGTTTGGAAGTTTACCTTCCTCTGCAATTTTCTGGAAGAATTTGAGCAGGATAGGTGTTAGCTCTTCTCTAAATTTTTGGTAGAATTCAGCTGTGAAGCCGTCTGGACCTGGGCTTTTGTTTGCTGGAAGATTTTTGATTACAGTTTCAATTTCCGTGCTTGTGATGGGTCGTTAAGATTTTCTATTTCTTCCTGGTCGAGTTTTGGAAAGTTGTACTTTTCTAAGAATTTGTCCATTTCTTCCTCGTTGTCCATTTTATTGGCATATAATTGTTGATAGTAGTCTCTTATGATCCTTTGTATTTCTGTGTTGTCTGTTGTGATCTCTCCATTTTCATTTCTAATTATATTGATTTGATTTTTCTCCCTTTGTTTCTTGATGAGTCTGGCTAATGGTTTGTCAATTTTATTTATCCTTTCAAAGAACCAGCTTTTGGTTTTGTTGATTTTTGCTATGGTCTCTTTTGTTTCTTTTGCATTTATTTCTGCTCTAATTTTTAAGATTTCTTTCCTTCTACTAACCCTAGGGTTCTTCATTTCTTCCTTTTCTAGTTGCTTTAGGTGTAGAGTTAGGTTATTTATTTGACTTTTTTCTTGTTTCTTGAGCTGTGCCTGTATTGCTATGAACTTTCCCCTTAGGACTGCTTTTACCGTGTCCCACAGGTTTTGGGTTGTTGTGTTTTCATTTTCATTCGTTTCTATGCAAGTTTTGATTTCTTTTTTGATTTCTTCTGTGATTTGTTGGTTATTCAGCAGCGTGTTGTTCAGCCTCCATATGTTGGAATTTTTAATAGTTTTTCTCCTGTAATTGAGATCTAATCTTACTGCATTGTGGTCAGAAAAGATGCTTGGAATGATTTCTATTTTTTTGAATTTACCAAGGCTAGCTTTATGGTCCAGGATGTGATCTATCCTGGAGAAGGTTCCATGTGCGCTTGAGAAAAAGGTGAAATTCATTGTTTTGGGATGAAATGTCCTATAGATATCAATTAGGTCTAACTGGTCTATTGTATCGTTTAAAGTTTGTGTTTCCTTGTTAATTTTCTGTTTAGTTGATCTATCCATAGGTGTGAGTGGGAAAGACTAGATGGACAAAGTAGATTCTATGGTACCCAGGAGACTGATCGAGGAAGGCAAAGACATGGCTCCTTTCCTTAAGGAGTTTATAAACTACTATTAATTATTCCCAGATGGAGGTGTGTTCATGCTAATTCATTAGCTTCAGCTATGAATTTGAGGAGCTATTACTTATGTATTTCTATGGGATGGTTCTACAAATATGTCTTCTATAAATGATACTAACTCCATTCACCCTTAGATTTTTCCATCACTTTATCTTTAGGGGCTGGCTTGCCTGCTTAGTTGAATTCTTTCCAGATATCCTTCCAGTCACATGATATTAATCCACCAGTATCAGAGAAAGGCTTCAGGGGAAGGGAGAGTGAAAGAGGAGGGAGGAGAGAAGACAGGGAAAGTGAAACCACATGAAATGGGCACAGTACCAAAAATATTTTTTAAGTCTATGGTGAAACTTTTTCTGGCATCACTACATAACAATAGCACATCATTTTCATTAACTTGAACAAACAAAACCAAACAGAGATTAAAAACCAGTACAGATGTGATATAAGTCTCCACTTCTGGCCTGGTCTGAATAGCCGCAGGGAGACACTTCCCTTAATAAGGCAGGACATGTCCTTCCAGTGCATCCCCGGACAAATAGCACAAGGCACCAGATCACAGTCACCAACACAAGACTCAGCACCGGAGCTTTTGTCCTCATCCTGCTTCTCCCCACAGTACTCCTTTCTGACGGCGATGTCATCCTGGCATTCTCTCTTCCTCCCTCCACCTTTTTACTCCTTTTGTTTCTGACCTTCACAATGCTCCCCATACCTGAAATGCGTCTTGTTCCTTCAGTGCCAAGCAACTTTCCCTCCTTCCTCTCCTATCAAATATTTCCTTTGACTGAGCCTTCCAAAGCTGATCTCATGGCAAACCATGTTCGCACACCCTGAGTAGCTTTATTGTTATCTCATGAATCATGACCATCTGAATTTCATTTCCATTTCCTTCTGGGAAAACCTTGTCTGGTGTGTGTTCCACACAGCCCCACATAAAGGGATGGCACTCAATAAATAACAAATTGTGATGATAACAATACCATGAACATATACTCCAGAAATAACACATAAAGAATGAATGATTGTTGGACCTAGCCCTTGGTCCAAGAACTGAACTCCTCTGACTATGATGGGTTTTGGTTTGAGGGTGTCTCTCATGCTATTTATCAGTGGATTACCAACTGCTAGTAAGTAGAACATGGCTCTTCAGGATCCCAGGAACTACAGAGTGAACATATAAGAAAACAGCTTCAGGGAATCTTGGAGATATTATTTCCCTGATAAGGATTAGGAAATCCAGGGAGACTACACTGTTCTCAAAAGACAGATCGCATGAATACTCTACCAGAAGATACTGGTTCTAGGTCTGGTTCTGACATTCACCAGGCAAGGCCTCTGAACTTGGGAAGTGCTCCCAATTTTTAAAAACCTGTTTCTTTCATATGAAATAAAAATAACCTTTTTCCTCATCTATAGGGTTGGATGAAAATCAAATAAGATAACTAGTGTGGAAGAGCAATAGCACCTGGCAGTTCACATTTAATTGCATAGTCATCAAATGCCATGTACTCTTGGTAAAACGTTTATATGAATTATTTAATTTAATTCTTACAACAATCCTAGAAATCAGTTTATCATTTCATCTCCCATTTTAGAGATAAAAAAACTGAAGCACAGAGAATACCAGTGATTTTTTCAGCTTGTCACAGCTCGTAGGTGATAGATCGGTTATTAAAGACCTGTTAGTTTGAATTTAGAGGCCACTCTATGATATATTATCTAACCCAGGAGTATGGCAAAGTGAAGCAATGCAGAGGTGGAAAACATTATTTAAATGACTCTGGAATTGTGAAGGATTACCATTAGAACTAACAAGTGGTGTTATAAAAACAATTCATGAGTATACATATAAATCAATTCTATCTTCATCTTATAAGAGAACATCTTATCGGGATGCATAAGATAAACATGATCTGTGGGATGGTATCCTTTGTACTTAGAATATACTCTGCTTCTACTAATTGCACATAGAAAGAAAAAGAAAAGAAATAAAAGATCTAAATACTGCACATGACTCACCTGCCTTGTACTGAAAGAGCACATGCCTTGGCAATGGGAGACATGGGTCAGTTACTTCTGCATCAGCCTCACCCCTAGTGAAAGCATCTCTCACACTGTGTGTGACTTTAGGATTTAGAGATATGCATTTTTCATGTGCCTGGCCCCGAAATATATGCCAATTCTTTCACCTGGTGCCCATCGAAGGAAACCATGACCTGTTCCTACCCTAAGGGAAAACGTGGCTATTGCTTGAATTTCTGAGAGATATTGTTATTTTTCAATATGAAACCTTCCTAGGGGATCCCCAAGGTATTTCAACTATGCACAGTAGTCACATGACTCACTGAAGCTAGACTATAACCCCAGGTGAAAGGGAGGGATAAGCCAAGTACTGGAAGGCCACGTGTGGTGGTGGCAGTGGTGAAGATGGAAAGTACTCTGTACTGCTAAGCGGGGGGAATAAATAAAACATTTTGAGTAGGAGAATTCATTTAGGAAGAATATCTTTTTGAATGAATGGGAAAGTACCAAATACATCTCAGTTTCTTATTCTCTTCTTCCTTCACTCCCCTGTACAAGAATAGTCAGTCATCAAACAGTACTCTTCCTTAAGTGTCTACACTGTCCTAGACAAAGACAGCTATGACAAAGGCAGGCAAAATACTTGCCTGCAAAGAACTTAAATTGTTGAGGAAAGAGAACAGAAAATTGATGTAATAAACAAATAACATCATTTCAACTTCTGATAAATGCTACTAAGAAAATAAAATACTGTATTTCATCAATTTTAAAATGAATTTTCCCCATTTCATCATTTCTGAGATTTGAAGGCATCTTACAATCTGATAATATATCTGAGTTTTATAGACAGCATTTTTTTCTTTCTTGGGGTACATAAATGTGTCACATTTTACAACCAGTGACAACTTAGATTCAGTGAAAACAATACAAAATGTGAGCACATTTGCAGAACCATTTTTGACATCCATGATCATATAACAAATTAATAATGTGACTATTTCAAACATTAAATAGCTAAAGTATGCCAAATAATCTTGACCATGAAAGGGGAATGTTTCAAATGTTTATAAAACATTGTACTTCATTTTAACCTTTTAGTTTTTGATGAGCTTTTTTTCTAGCTTGTGCTAAACTTTCCTTAACTTTCTTTTGAAATACCTGTGTGTGTGTGTGTGTGTGTGTGTGTATACACTCTAACCAAAAATTGTCTTTCCTTACATTTAAGCTTTTTATGTTTAAAAGTTTCCTTTCATATTTTAGTTTACTTTTAAAAAAGAAGTTACACTCAACCTTTTTTTTTTTCTTTTCCCTCACTTCTGTTAGTCAAAGTTTATTTCCTCTGGACTTTCCTGAATACATATCTCTCCTTCTCACAGACTTTTATACAAATCTTCTTACCTGTCGGTCTTCTCAGTCTGCTTTTAACTCATCCCTACTCTTCACTTTCCCTCCCAGCAACCTGTGATGACGGAGGTCTGACACCAGCTGATACTGATGCTGATACTGCATGGCCAGAGTACCTCTGTGTGCTCCCAGACAGTTTCAGGTTTCCCTTCCTCACTTACATTGACATGTCAGCACATGCTGGCCCTTGGCATTTTTCTTCAACTATAAGTCACATTTTATTTTTGGCAACTGAAGTTATGGCTAGAGAAATCCTTTTTCCCTTCTCCTAATGTTTCCATGTGGGAACCTTTCTCCAGAGCATGAATGGTGTTCTTCAATGTCTAGCCCTCCTTCCCCACCCTGCTTCCCTCCCTCCTCACCAAAGAGAAGAAATGATTTAATTGAGTAGCCAATCAGGGAGAGAGGAATGCACATGCTCAGCTCTACCCTGCTGTGTTTCCTCTGGATTTCCTTACAGAGGGCTTATCTTAGGTCTGTTCCTGAAACAACCTCTGACTCTGTGTGAGGAAAGGGTTCCTACTGCATTTGTGGCCAAGTGAGTAGCCCATCCAGTTGAGCATTGGAAATCCAAGTAGGTGCCACCTCAAGCGGCTTTTACCAGTGGAGCTGATGTTTTGATGTGTGGCTGCCACCTGTGCTTTATTTTTCAGTTGGTTCAGAAATATGGCAGATAAGAGAGGGTTTGATTCTTGGTCCCCAAACACTCCCTCCCATACTGCCAAGAGGTTTAAGAATACAGATGACATAATTGGAAGAAAGGATTTTTAAAAATCAGAGTTGTCCAGCCTGAGGGTATAGCAGGTCCTCATTTCTGGAGATGTCCAAGCATAGAGAAGGGAAGGGTAAGGTAAAATTTATTAAGTCTCTAAGGGAGAAATTTTTCCCATTCAACCCTTACAACTGCACTTGGAGTTGGATGGCATTTAGACTGTTTCACAGGTGAGAAAAGGTGGCTCAGAAAGTTTGGTTCTTTAGATCCTACAGATGATAAGAAAAATGAGATTGCATCAGTCAGCTCTGGCTGCCATAAAAAAAATATCAGGCTGAGTGGTTTAAATAGCAGAAATTTATTCCTACAGTTTGGAGGCTAGAATTCCAAGATTAAGGTTACAGTCAACTTGGTTGGTAGTGAGAGCTCTCTTCATAGCTTGCAACTGGCTGCCTTCTTATTATATCCTCACAATGCCTTTCTTCAGTATGTTCACGTAGTTGAGGGGACTAAAGGAGTAAGGACAGAGAGAAAGAGAGAGAGAGAGAGAGAGAGAACAGTAACTCTCTGGTGTCTCCTCTTATAAGGATACTGATCCTATCAGATTGGGACTCCACCCTTTTTACCTCAGTTAACCTTCATTACTTTTTCAGAGGACCCATCTGAAAATACACCCACATTGAGGTTAGGGCTTTAACATATACAAACATTTGATTCATAACAAAAATTCCAAATATCTCAGATTCCAAAACTAAAGAGGAGAAAGTAGTTTGAAAAAAAAAAACTAAATAGAAATTCAAGAAATTTTTTATTTTTTAATTGAAACCTGAATATAGAAAAGAAGGAAAAGGTTCAGAAAAGCTTGAAGGTTCTTTCAATTCTGTGTGTCTCTCTATTTTATAATAAAGAAATCCAAGATCCAGACAAACCTGTATCTCACTAAGTGAATTTGTAATTCCTAGTTCCAGGAGCCCAAGAAGATATCTATATCAAATGGACTGACTATGAGGAATCCATTCTTCTGTTGACATGATTTCACACCCATATTTCATTTAAGTCAGTCTTGGCTTGTTCCCTTGGCTACCCCTCCTCTTCTGTGGCAAACTCTTAGCATTTGAAAATAGATAATGCCTCTTAAATGTGCAGTGCTCTAGAGTCCTTTGACCTTTTGTCAGAAGAGCTCTGTCCCCCCTGTAAGAGTGAGTGTCAAGTATTCGTTGGAAAGACTATTTCCCCACATTCAGTAACCTTCTAGGGGCCTTTCAGACTTCAACAGGTTGAGCTCATGACTTTTCCTTCGTGACTACTTCAAATAACCTTTTCTTTTTTATAAACTGAATTTGCAAGTAAATAAATTCTTGATTCCTCTCCTCCCCATTCCCTGTGAATTAACAGTTTCACTCTGATAATTTTACTTGTAAATTTCCTCACCCAGGGAGTATTTGTTTCGTATTTCCATTTACAAATTAAAATTTTAATTTACAAATTAAAGTGAGGCTATTAAGGAAATACACTGAAAGAACCAGCTGAAGGAAATGTAAAAGCTCTCAAAAAATGTCTTTTTGCCTGAGAAGGGAGTAACTAAGAGATGATGCAGAGATAACAGAGCAGAACCAAACATCACTAGCAAAAGCAATTGTGGAAGTAAATAAAATGGTTTAGAAACTTGGGATTAGGGAGTCTCCCACAGCCTAAACATGCCATTGCCAGCTACATCTAAGTGTCCTCAGTCTTTCCTGAACATATCTATATGTGCTTGCTAGTTGTTGTTAGCTGCTTTCTTGTAAAGGAACTTGATTTATTATAGGTCTCTTGTGGAGCAAGCTTTGTTTCAAAACTTTTCTCCTATTTCCTTCTGCCTTAGGTAGTCTAACTATTAATATACCTGGAAACATTTGAAGAGACTCTGAATTCCACTTATCCCTCTCTCCCCCTGGACCAGATGCTGGCCCAGGTCTGTATGACTCTTTCTAGAGTCTACATAAACTCACTCTACATAAACACTACACTCACTCTACAAAAACACTCTACATAAACTCACAAAGATCTAAACATGCTCAGGGGGTTCAGAATTTTCCTAGAGCTTACAAATGGAATTAGAAGATGTACTCCTGAAAATTCTGAAAGACCAGTACTTTCTGCAGTAGTTTTAAATATACTAACCTTCTGGGAAATTTTTATTTGAAACTCCTTGTTTGACTCTTATCTTTAAAATAATGAGCTCACCAGTTGTCTTAAAGTCCACATATTTGTAGCTTCTCTGGCTGAGTAAAATGGATGGAAAGGGTACCTTTAACCAACTCAGCCAGTCAGTATGCTAATATTTCTGGGGGCAACAGTATGCAAGAGCATGAATGTCTTTGAAATAACTCACACTTGGATCCTAATCCCATAACACACTGGTAGCACCATCTCTGAGCTCTGGGACTTGTATTTTGGTTGTAGTAATATCATTATCTCACAATAATCCTCTTATTTATATTTTATTGTTATTCTCTTTTACGTATGGAAAAAAAATTAAGGCTTAAAAGAAACCACCCCAAAAGGATTTCATGAAGGAGATTAGAATTGAGTCTTGACTAATGAATAAAATAGAAAGAACACACTTGCCTAGAATTATTATGAGCCAGAACCCAAAGACAGAACCCAAGAAAGCAAGTTGGGAACATCAGATTGCATTTGTTGGTGCATAGGGCTTGTATAGAATAGAGGATCTCAGCATTTAATATGTATAAGTATTACTTGAAGAACTTGAGTTTCAACTTTAATAAGCATTCAGTTTTATTTTGGGACATGTGATCCAAGGACCATACTATAAGAATGAGTGATAATAATAGGAAATAAGAATGGAAATTTTGATTATGGAGGCTCTTAAATGTCAGAATGAGGAGTTTGAGTTTAATCCTGAAGATAAAGAGAAATCAACTAAATAATTTTGAATCAGAGAATGGCATGAGTCAAGCATTTGCTTTTGCATAAGGTAGATACCTCCATGCTTCAGGCAAAGTCTTATCTGAAACCTCAGCACAAAGAGAAAATCTGAAGTTAGTATTTTCTCAGATTTATGATCAAATCTGGGCTTCCCTGGTAGCTCAGATGGTAAAGAATCTGCAATGCAGGAGATCTAGGTTTGACCCCTGGGTCAGGAAGATCCCCTGGAGAAGGGAATGGCTACCCACTCCAGCATTCTTGTCTGGAGAATCCCATGGACAGAGGAGCCTGGCAAGCTACAGTTCATGGAGTTGCAAAGAATTGGACACGACTGAGCAACTAATACAAGTACTATGATCAAATCTATCTTTTTTAATTCTCTGGTTACCTTAAAGCTTGTTTTAAAAAAAAAAAATGACTGAAAAGCTAGTTTAAACTTGTCTGATTAGATCTCCATGCTGTGAGTATTATAAATGGAAGATATGTTAAAAATGGTACATTTCAAGTAAATTATTCCTCATAATTGTGTGTTTCTTTTTATTTTTTATTTTTCTAATTTGAAGAATTCTTTTTCAAATATAGTCAACAATGATCTTTTTGATCCATCTTATTCATATAATCATCATATGTAAGGATTGAAATTCATGCCTAGACAGGCAGGAAGCATGATTAGAAATAATGATATTGTTTCCACAAGCCACTCATGAATACCAATCTTATGACAAAGTATTCTCTTATAAAATGTTATAAACTGTATCTAGAAAAATTTATATATAGAACAAAGAAAAATAACATATAATACCATAATATTTTCCTTCTTTGTTTATACAACTTCAAAAAAGATGATACTTTCATTCCAGCCCAAGAATCTAACATACTTGGTCTACTTTTATCACTTAGAAATCATTTCAGTCCTAGTTAAATCACACAGAGTCTGCACTGATCTCTTCTATAGGATACTTCTTGTTAATTTGGACCTCACTCTTCTTTTCTTGATTTATTTTCTCTCTATAATAAGTCCCAGAACGATAATGCTGGGTCATGTGCCTTGATCTTAAATTGATGATCATAGGTCAAAAGTTCGTTGAAGAAAGAAAGGCAACATTTGCAGATGAAATCACACAAGTTGATGAAATTCATAAAGAGCAGCTGTTCTTCAAATTAACCAGCATTTCCCCTAAGAGTCACCCCCAATTTTTTATCCTGTGGATGGATAGTGGCCCAAGTTTTGTGCTTTGGTGTGTATTTAGAAAGTTTCCTGTGTGAACTTAGGTAAGATATCAGAGACATGTACTTAATAAGGCACTGATTACCTCAGTGAATTCTGTGATTTCTTTAGGAAATTTTTGATGGGACCAAAAAAACACCTCTGTTTCTTCAATGTTTGTTTATATGGCCTCTTATTTGACTTTTATTATCAATTTTAAATATTTTTCCTTTTTTTTTTTTTTTTTTTGACCTTTCCACAAACCAGTAAAAATCGGTCTGCTCCACAAGAAAGAAAAAGAGACTGAGAGTAAAGCTAGATACACAAAGACTAAGCAGACACTCTAGAAGATCTCTTTGGTCTTATCTCTACAGGATACCCTTTGCTAATGTTTTAAAGACTGCCTAATACAAGCTCACAGCACATTATGCTTAGTATTTAATGATGATCCTTTCACAGCTAAGAAAGTAATGAACAGTCTTGCACAGTAGATTGTCTGACCCAAAGTTGAGGAAAGTTGTACAATTTGTAAAGATTTTTTTGGAAGAATGCCCAAGGGAACTAGTGAGTGTCCACTCTACTTAACTTGTTTGTTTGTTTGTTTGTTTGTTTTCCAGCCATGTCTCATGGCTTGTAGGATCTTAGTTCCCCAACCAGGGATTGAACCCAGGCACTCAGCAGTGAAAACATAGAGTCTTGGCCTCTCAATTCCTCCATTCTACTTAACTCTTAATGACAATCTTTTTTACCTACAGAATTTATACAGTATAGGCTTAAAATGGCATAGAATTATTCTTTTCCTCAGGAAAGAGGAATATTATGGTCCTTGGCATGTGTCAACTCTGCAACCCCATGGATTAGAGTCCATGGATTATCCCAGCAAGAATACTGGGTGGGTTGCCATTTCATATTCCAGGGGATCCTCCTGACCCAGAAATTGAACCCATGTCTCTTGTGACTCCTGCATTGGCAGGTGGAGCCTTTATCACTGAACCCCCGGTAAGCTCTCTTACGGCCCTTAAATCCACTTAATCTCAAAAAATACAAAGTGGTGCAGCCTACAGTGTTCAGAATGGCCCAGAGATGGAGAATATATTTCCTGCCCCTTCCCCTTTTCTTTTCTTAGAAATGATTTGAACTTGTGGATATTTACACCTGGGAATGCTTTTCCCACTAATCAGCTGCAAAAGATATGAAGTTGGTATTTCCAATTTATTGGCAGACTCTGAACTGAAGTGGCATTTCATACATAATGTAACGGTCTTCCTTGATGCAAAGCCTCCAAGCAGGGCTTGGAAACAGGCCAGCACATCTGCTATATATCCCTGGATATATCATCACCATCTAAATGGAGATACATTTTGAAACTTGAACATTTTTAGAATAAATTTTTTCTTCATTTCTTCTTTAGAGAATTTAAAATTGTTTCCTTGTCATTATACTTCCAGATTGCCAGACTGGAACATTCACACAATTTGATTTTTTTTTTTTTTTTTTTTTTAGTATTTTTAAATTAAATGTGAGCACAAACATCTATATTTTTGCATTTTGTTTCATGTTCTATAAGACATCAGGAATTTTATAGAAAGTATTATTGTTAAAATTTTCTGCCAGAATTAAAATACGCTCTAAAATATAAAGTAAATCCTTTTGGTTCTCTTCACATGACAAATTTCCCTTTTGCTTGTGTGAATTCGAGGGACTATCTCTTCTTCTTAGTGCACAACAGATGAAATATTTGTGTAAATCACTCAATTTTGAAGAGGATCTTTAAACAAAATGTTTAAGTCCCTCCTATAGACCAGTAGAAAAAAGACAGAAAGCTTGTTACAAAAATGGGCAAAAGACTTGAACAAATATCTCACAAAAGTAGATTTCCAAATGGCCAATCACTGAACACACAAAAAGGTGCTTATATTAGCCATTAGAGGGGGAAAAAAAGTTAATTAAAACTACAATGAAATACTCATGCACACTAACCAGTATGGCTAAGACAGATGGCACAAGTAATGATGTGAAGCGACCAAAACTCTCACATTGCTGTTAGGAAGGTAAATAGATAAAAACACTTTATAAAATGGTTTGGCAGTTTTTTAAACCTGAATAGCTGTATTTCCTACAACACAACAGCTTTCTACCTTGGCATATGCCTAACAGAAACTCCTACATATGTTCACCAAAAGACAGGTACTGAGTCTTTTTAGTGGTACTATTCGTACCAGTCCAAACCTGCAAACTATCAAAGGGTTTTCAATAGTAGAATGAAAAGATAAATTGTGGCATTGTCTTACAATGAAAGTCTAGCAGAAGTGGAACAAACTGTCCTCAACTATATGCCATGATATGGAGGAACCTCAGAAACAATGAACACTCTATGACTCCATCTGCATAAAGTACCAAAGTTGGCAAAATAATCGGTGGTCCTAGAAGTCAATGTAGGGGTTACCCTTGGAATTTTATGACTAAAAAGGAACCCAAGGAAAGACTGTGGGATTCCAGTAATACCATGCTCCTTGTTCTAGGTTATGCTTTCATAAGTTGTATACTTATGGTTTGTGTACTTTTTAAGAGTTACCTTAAACTCCAACATAAATTTCTTTAAGTGCTCTGATTATTTTTCCTACCAGGTCTTGTTCTAGGAATTTAACCTGAGGAAAAGCATTACAATAAAGTTCAAATATATATCCTACAAAGGTGTTCATTTTGACATTAATTTAAATTGAAAAGTTGAAAAAATTCCAAATATCATATAATAGGAAATTTCTTTAAAATTGTGACATATTAAAAACTGAAATACAGTTAGCTTTTAAAAAGTATGTTTGAGATAGCTATTTATTATACATAAAAATATCTTGAAATATTAATTAGTGAAAATAGGTTGTATGAGTACATTTGATATGTCAGTCTAATGTGGGGGGGATTGTTGTGGGAAACGCCTGTGGAGGAAAGCCAGACAGCTATGGAAGCAAGGCAATACTGCTGAGTCACGTGTAGGGGGCGGAGCCATCATCATAGCCTCTCTCTCCCCATGCACTGACCTTGGCAGCTGAACAATACAGAGGCTGGCCCATCAGACGCTTAACACACTGAACTACAGAGGAGAACCCCACCCAGGGTGTCTCTTTAAGTGCCTGATGCACTAATCTTCAGAGTAGGACCCCAAGCATGGGAGCCCTCTAAATGCCTGAATGGGGGGGAGCTATGGAGAAAGACTGACCAAAGAGGCCTTCTGATCGACAGCTACAAGAGGCTTGAAAAAAAACTCTGATAGGGCCATAACTCCTATAGCAGAGGCAGTCTATGTTTCTGCACACTTGGTGCCACCAGGGTCCCTGCAAGCCAAGCAGCTGCACTACCTTCATTCTCAAACCTCACTGGGGCAGAGCTGCCACAGGAGAATAAAAAAGACTTGCATCTATACACACAGGGTCACTTCAGTCATGTCCAACTCTTTGTGAACTTCTGGACTGTGGCCTGCCAGGCTTCTCTGTCAGGGTCCTCCAGACAAGAATACTGGAGTGTATTGGCCAATACGGATTGTCATACCTTCTAGAGCACTATATTTCCTGCTGTCCTAGCTGCCAACTCCCCTGAGTACCTGGTGCTCACAGAACCCCTGCAATCCAAGTTGCTGCACCAACTTAACACATAGCCCTCACTGGAGCAGACCCAAGTCCTGCAGGGCAGTCTCAGGAGCAAACCCTAGTGGATGACCCATAAGCACAGGTGGAAATAAAACCACAATTGAAACCCAGGAGCAATGTGGCTAAGGAAGAGGACCCAAAACCTTCCCACCAGCTGTACAAGTTGCAGATTAAATTTACACAATCAACTAGGCAGACTCTGTGTCTATGGAATATATAAAAGGACATTGAGACCTCCCACAAAAGAAAACACAGTAGTTCTGATAGCTGTGGAGATTTTAGGCAAGAACACATAGGAATAGGACCAGATTAGAATCTGAGCAGCCCCCACAGGAGGTCCAGAGACAAGCACAGTGTTGGAGGGCATCCTAGGGAGGTGAAGTGGACTGTGACTCCCAGCGAGGGAAAGGACTCTGACAGCAGTGACTCAAGAAAAACAAAGGCAGAAAAATACTACACAAATGAAGGAACAAAGTAGAAACACAGAAGTCCAAATAAATAAAGAAGAAATAGGCAAACTACCTGAAAAAGGATTCAGAATAATGATAGTAATTATGGTCAAAAACCTTGAAAACAGAATGGAGAAAATGCAAGAATAAATTCACAAAGACCCAGAAGAATTAAAGAATAAACATACAGAGACAAACAGCACAATTACTGAAATTAAAAATACTCTAGAAGGAATCAATACCAGAATATCTGAAGTAGAAGAATGAATCAGTGAGGTGGAAGATAAAATGGTGGAAATAACTTCTGAAGAGCAGACTAAAGTAAAAAGAATGCAAAGAATGAGGATAGTCTCAGAGACCTCTGGGACAAAATCAAACACACCAACATTCGAATTATAGGGGTCCCAGAAGAAGAAGAGTAAAAGAAAGGGTATGAGAAAATTTTCAAAGAGATTATGGTTGAAAATTTCACCAACATGGAAAAGGAAGTAGTCAATCAAATCCAAGAGATGCAAAGAGTCCCATACAGGATAAACCCAAGGAGAAACACACCAAGACACATATTAATCAAATTAACAAAGACTAAACACAAAGAAAGAATATTAAAAGCAGCAAGGGAGAAGCAACAAGTAACATACAAGGGAAACCCCATACGTTTAATAGCAGATCTTTCAGTAGAAACTCTGCAGGCCAGAAGGGAATGGCAGGATATATTTAAAGTACTGAAAGGGAAAAATCTACAACCAAGATTACTGTACCTGGCAAGGATCTCATTCAGAATTGATGGAGAAATAAAAAGCTTTTTGGACAAGCAAAAGTTAAGAGAATTTAATACCACCAAACCAGCATTACAACAAATGTTAAACGGACTTATATAGTCAAGAAATACAACAGAAGAAAAAAGATCTACAAAATCAACCCCAAACAATTAAGAAAATGGCAATATGAACATATATATCAATAATTACTTTAAATGTAAATGGATTAAATGCTCCAACCAAAAGACACAGACTGGCTGAATGGATAGAAAAACAAGACCTATATATATGCTGTCTAGAAGAAATCCACTTCAGAACTCAAGACACACATAGATTGAAAGTGAGAGGCTGGAAAAATATATTCCATGCAAATGGGAAGCAAAAGAAAGCTGGAGAAGCAGTCCTCATATCAGAAAAAATAGACCTTAAATAAAATTACAAGAGATAAGGAAGGACAGTACATAATGATCAAGGGACCAAATCAAGAAGAAGACATAGCGATTGTAAATATATATGCACCCAACATAGGAGCACCTCAATACATAAGACAAATACTAACAGACATAAAAGGAGAAACTGACAGTAACACAATAATAGTAGGAGACTTTAACACCCCACTCACACCAATGGACAGATCATCAAAACAGAAAATTAATAAGGAAACACAAGTCTTAAATGATACATTACATGAGATGGATCTCACTGATATCTTCAAGACATTCCATCCAAGTTCAGAAGAATACATCTTCTTCTCAAGTGCACATGGAACATTCTCCAGCATAGACCACATCTTGGGTCACAAATCAGACCTCAGTAAATTTAAGAAAACTGAAATTGTATCAAGCATCTTCTCCAACCACAATGCTATCAGACTAGATATCAATTACAAGGAAACAAAAAAACAACAACAACTGTAAAAAACACAAACACATGGAGATTAAACAACGTGTTTCTAAATAACCAACAAGTTACCAAAGAAATCAAAAGGGAAATCAAAAAACTTCTAGAAACGAATGACAATGAATACATGACAACATAAAACCTATGGGATGCAAAAGAACTGCAAAAGCAGTTCTAAGAGGGAAATTTATAGTAATACAAGCCTACCTCAAGAAACAAGAAAAACATCAAAAAGACAACCTAACCTTATACCTAAAGCAAATGGAGAAAGAAGAACAACAACAACAAAAAATTAATAGAAGGAAAGAAATCATAAAGATCCAAGCAAAAATAAATGAAAAAGAAATGAAAGAAACAATAGTAAAGTTTAATAAAACTAAAAGTTGGTTCTTTGAGAAGATAAACAAAATTGTCAAACCTCTAGTCAGACTCATCAAGAAAAAAGAGAGAAGAATCAAATCAACAAAATTAGAAATGAAAAAGGAGAGGTTACAATAGACAATAAAGAAATACAAAGGATTATAAGAAACTATTATGAACAACTATATGGCAATAAAATAAAGAACCTGGAAGAAATGGACAGACTCTTAGAAAAGTTCAATCTTCCCAGAATGAACCAGGAAGAAATAGAAATTATGAACAACCCAATTACAAGCACTGAAATTGAAGCTATGATCAAAAATCTCCCCAAAAACAAAAGCCCAGGACCAGATGGCTTCACAGGAGAATGCTATCAAACATTTAGAGAAGAGCTAATGCCTATCCTTCTAAAACTCTTTCAAAAAATCACAGAGGAAGGAATTTTTTCAAACTCATTCTACAAGGCCAAAATCAAACTGATACCAAAGCCAGACAAAGAAACACACAAAAAAAGAAAACTACAGGACAATATCACTGATGAACATAGATACAAAAGTCAACAAAATTCTAGAAAACAGAATTCAGCAACACATCAAAAAGCTCATGAACTATGATCAAGTTGGGTTTATTCCAGGGATGCAAAGATTCTTTTTTTTAATATAAATTTATTTCTTTTAATTGGAGGCTAATTAATTTACAATATGGTATTGGTTTTGCCATACATCAACATGCATCTGTCACGGGTGTACATGTGTTCCCCATCCTGAACCCCCCTCCCACCTCCCTCCCCATACCATCCCTCTGGGTCATCCCAGTGCACCAGCCCCGAGCATCCTGTATCATGCTTTGAACAGGGATGAAAAGATTCTTCAACACACAGAAATCAATCAATGTGATACACCGTATTAACAAATTGAAAGATAAAAATCATATGATCATCTTAATAGATGCAGAAAAAGCCTCTGACAAAATTCAGCACCCATTTATGATTAAAACTCTTCAAAAAATGGGCACAGAAGGAACCTACCTCAACATAGTAAAGGCCATATATGATAAGTCTACAGCAAACATTATTCTCAATGGTGAAAAACTGAAAACATTCCCCATACTATCAGGAAAAAGACAAGGATGTCCACTTTCACCAATATTATTCAGTATAGTTCCTGAAGTCCTAGCTACAGAAATCAGTGAAGAAAAAGACATAAAAGGAACCCAGTTTGGAAAAGAAGTAAAGCTCTCACTGTTTGTAGATGACATATTACTGTACATAGAAAACCCTAAAGACAGTTATAAGAAAATTACTAGAGCTAATTAGTGAATTTAGAAAAGTTGCAGGATACAAAATCAATACACAGAAATCACTTGCATTTCTATATACTAACAATGAAATATCAGAAAGAGCAATTAAAGAATCAATCCCATTCACCATTACAACAAAAAGTATTAAATATCTAGGAATAAACTTACCCAAGGAGATAAAAGAACTGTACACAGAAAATTATAAGACACTAATGAAAGAAATCAAAGATGACATAAACAGATGGAGAGATATCCCATGTTCTTGGGTAGGAAAAATCAATATTGTGAAAATGGCTATCAGATCAGATCAGATCAGATCAGTCGCTCAGTCGTATCCGACTCTTTTCGACCCCATGAATCGTAGCATGCCAGGCCTCCCTGTCCATCACCAACTCCCGGAAGTCACTCAGACTCATGTCCATCGAGTCAGTGATGCCATCCAGCCATCTCATCCTCCGTCGTCCGCTTCCCCTCTTGCCCCCAATTCCTCCCAGCATCAGAGTCTTTTCCAATGAATCAACCCTTCGCATGAGGTGGACAAAGTACTGGAGTTTCAGCTTTAGCATCATTCCTTCCAAAGAAATCCCAGGGCTGATCTCCTTCAGAATGAACTGCTTGGATCTCCTTGCAGTCCAAGGGACTCTCAAGAGTCTTCTCCAACACCACAGTTCAAAAGCATCAATTCTTCGGTGCTCAGCCTTCTTCACAGTCCAACTCTCACATCCATACATGACCACAGGAAAAACCATAGCCTTGCCTAGACGGATATTTGTTGGCAAAGTAATGTCTCTGCTTTACTACAATGCAATCTATAGATTCAGTGTGATCCCTATCAAATTACCAATGACATTTTTCACAGAACTAGAACAAAAAATTCCACAGTTTGTATGGAAACACAAAAAACCCTGAATAGCCAAAGCAGCCTTGAGAAAGAAGAATGGAGCTGGAGGAATCAACCTTCCTGACTTCAGATTATACTACAAAGCTATAGTCATCAAGGCACTATGGTACTGGCACAAAAACTGAAATATAGACCAATGGAACAAGATAGAAGGCCCAGAAATAAAATAGAAAGCCCATATATGCATACATATATGCACCTATGTGTACCTTATTTTCTACAAAAGAGGCAAGAATATACAATGGGGCAAAGACAGCTTCTTCAATAAATGGTGCTTGGGAAAACTGGACAGCTACATGTAAAAGAATGAAATTAGAACAATTTCTAATACCACACACAAAGATAAACTCAAAATGGATTAAAGACCTAAATGTAAGATCAGAAACTATAAAACACTTAGAGGAAAACATAGGCAGAACACTCCATGACATAAAGCAATATCCTCTATGACCCACTTCCTATAGTAACAGAAATAAGAAGTAAACAAGTGGGACCTGATTAAACTTAAAAGCTTTTGCACAGCAAAGAAAACTATTCAGTTCAGTTCAGTTCAGTTCAGTTCAGTCACTCAGTCATGTCTGACTCTTTGCGACCCCATGAATCACAGCACGCCAGGCCTCCCTGTCCATCACCAACTCCCGGAGGTCACTCAGACTCATGTCCATTGAGTCAGTGATGCCATCCAGCCATCTCATCCTCTGTCGTCCCCTTCTCCTCCTGCCCCCAATCCCTCCCAGCAACAGAGTCTTTTCCAATGAGTCAACTCTTCCCATGAGGTGGCCAAAGTACTGGAGTTGCAGCTTCATTCCTTCCATGAAGTGATGAGAACAGATGCCATGATCTTCCTTTTCTGAATGTTGAGCTTTAAGCTAACTTTTTCACTATCCTCTTTCACTTTCATCAAAAGGCTTTTTAGCTCCTCTTCACTTTCTGCCATAAGGGTGGTATCATTTGCATATCTGAGGTTATTAATATTTCCCCTGGCAATCTTGATTCCAGCTTGTGCTTCTTCCAGCCCAGCATTTCTGATGGTGTACTCTGCATAGAAGTTAAATAAGCAGGTGACAATATATAGCCTTTACATACTCCTTTTCCTATTTGGAACCAGTCTGTTGTTCCATGTCCAGTTCTAACTGTTGCTTCCTGACCTGCATACAAATTTCTCAAGAGGCAGGTCAGGTGGTCTGGTATTCCCATCTCTTTCAGAATTTTCCACAGTTTCTTGTGATCCACACAGTCAAAGACTTTGGCATAGTCAATAAAGCAGAAATAGATATTTTCCTGGGACTTTCTTGCATTAAGCAAGGCAAAAAGACAACACTCAGAATAGGAGAAAATAATAGCAAATGAAACAGCTGACAAAGGATTAATTTCCAAAATATACAAGCATCTCATACAGCTCAATACCAGAAAAACAAACAACCCAATCAAAAAGTGGGGAAAAGACCTAAACAGACTTTTCTCCAAAGAAGACATACAGATGGCTAACAAACACATGATAAGGTGCTCAACATCGCTCATTATTAGAGAAATGCAAATCAAAACTACAATGAGATATCACCTCACACGGGTCAGAATGGCTATCATCAAAAAGTCTACGAACAATAAATGCTGGAGAGGGTGTGGAGAAAAGGGAACTCTCTTGCACTGTTGGTGGGAATGTAAACTGATACAGTCACTATGGAAGATGGTATGGAGATTCCTTAAAAAACTAGGAATAAAGGTCACCAAATGACCCCACAATCCGAATTCTAGGCATATACCCTGAGGAAACCAAAATTGAAAAGGACACATGTATCCCATTGTCCATTGCAGCACTATTTGCAGTAGCTAGAATGTGGAAGCAAATGAGATGTCCACCAACAGATGAATGGGTAAAGTTGTGGTATATATACACAATGAAATATTACTCAGCCATAAAAAGAACACATTTGAGTCAGTTCTAACGAGGTGGATGAACCTAGAGCCTATTATACAGAGTGAAGTAAGTCAGAAAGAGAAAGATAAATATTATATTCTAATGCATATATACAGAATCTAAAAAAAAATGGTACTAAAGAATTTATTTACAAGGTAGCAATGGAGAAACAGACATAAATAATAGACTTATGGACATGGGGAAATGGGAAGAGAGGGGAGATATATGGAAAGAGTAACATGGAAACTTACATTACCATATGTAAAATAGATAGCCAATGGAAATTTGCTGTATGGCTCAGGAAACTCAAACAGGGGCTCTGTATCAACCTAGAAGGTGGGATGGAGAGGGAGATGGGAGGGGGGTTCAAAAGGGAGGGGAATATGTATGTCTATGGCTGATTCATGTTGAGGTTTGACAGAAAACAACAAAATTCTGTAAAGCAATTTATCCTTCAATTTAAAAATAAATTAATTAATTAAAAAAAAAAAAAGCAGACACAGACTCATAGACTCACTGGTAAGCACAAACTAGTGGTTACCAGTGCGGAGACAGATGGGCCAGGGTACGATAAGCAAAGGGGATTAAGAGGTACAAATTATAATGTATAAAATAAAAAGGCTAGAGACTTCCCTGATGGTCCAGTGGCTGAGAATCTGCATTGCAATGCAAGGGACACAGGTTGATCCCTGGTCAAGGAAGTAAGATCTCATGTCACAGAGCAGCTAAGCCTGTGTGCTGTAACTACTGAGCCCTTGAGCTCTGGAACCCAAGCAACCACAAGGAAAGATCCAACATGACACATCTAAGATGTGATGTGGCCAAATAAATAAATAAATAAATTTTTTTAATAAATCAATAAGCTATAAGGATATATCGAATAGCATAGGGAATACAATCAATATTTTATAACTTTAAATGGAGGAGTGTAATCTATAAAAATGAGTCACTATGTTACACCTACAACTAATATAATATTGGAAATTATCTCTCTGGAAAGATTATAGGCATTTTTATTTTCCTCTTTGTAAATTTTCTGTTATTTTCAAAAGTACATTTTTGTTGCTTCTTTAAAAAAAAAAAAAAAAAGAATAATACAAATCCCAGAGCACTTACTTGCAATGTTATAGAAGACAGCTAGAAATCGCAATTTCATTCTTTTCACCAAGCATATTCATCAGTGCTTATCAAAAAGAGTGAAAGAAAATTTATTTTTTGCATCCTGGAACCTATGATCAAAGTCGGCTGACAATAATGTGATGGATGTATGGATGTAAAGTAGAAACATATAGGAAAATGGACACTGGACATAGAAATCATGTCTGAAAAACATACCTCCACAAAACTCTCCCCTCTTGTTGGAGCTCTCCACATTCTTCAAAGGCCAGTTTAAGTTCCAAACTCCTTTATGAAGAACTTCTGGACCAAGCTACCCTGAATGATCTGCTTTCCCTTTTCCAAACTCCAGCTTCATTTTAAATCACTACAACTTGTTCAGTTCTTCACAAATTCTACCTAAGCTGTCTTCTCAATTAGATTAATTAGATGTTAAGCTTTTTGTAAGCAGGGAGGGCCAAGTTACACTTTCACTTCTGAGTAACTTCTTGCCTCCCTCTGCAGGCCCCTGTCGCAATGCTTCATATTACAAATAAATTATGTGTTAGCGTTAGTACTCATTGGTGAATCTTAGTGAAGTCTTCCATTAACACTGAGTTCTTGAAGAGGAGAGCTGCAAACTCAACAGGAAGGAAAGGATGTAAGAAGATCATCAGGATGAATTCTCACCATAGTTCTAATAAAGTGACTGCTTCAGTAGAGCAGGACCAAGAATAGAGGCCATCCACTTTGAAAAATCATTGCAGAGAGAGTACAGCTCTTTCCATTGGCAAGAAGGGCTGAATATTGTGGGAAGGTCTTAAGAGGCTTCTAGGACTGTGTGGCCTTCATGCAGAACCAACCCCTAGCACCCAGTCTGTAGGTGACAAAAATGAAGAGAGTAGCTTCAGATGGAAGGACTCCATCCATAGCAACTGGATTCCAGCTCTTTGACCTGAGTCACTCTAAGCAGAGTACCATAGAGGAATAGTCCTAAAGAAAGTCAAAGCTAAACTGTCAAGTAAGGTGTCCAGGATCATAAGTCTGGGTGAAGTTGCTAGTATTTAAAAACTCTAGACACTATGGCTAGGAAGGGCAGGAAACAAGAAATGAACCAAAAGAAGAGTCGTTCAGACAACTGAATTTCAGGGAAGGATGAGAGAGTCATTTCCTAGGCAGGTTGATAAGAAGTCTAGGGGTCCCCAAGGAGAGAGGGGTCTGGAATTCTCAAGGAGGAGGAAAGTACAAACTTTCTTTCCTCTATGTTCCAAGTAAGATGGTAGGTGTTGCAAGAGGGCATCAGAGGGCAGACACACTGAAACCATACTCACAGAAAACTAGTCAATCTAATCACACTAGGACCACAGCCTTGTCTAACTCAATGAAACTAAGCCATGCCTGTGGGGCAATCCAAGATGGGCGGGTCATGGTGGAGAGATCTGACAGATTGTGGTCCACTGGAGAAGGGAATGGCAAACCACTTCAGTATTCTTGCCTTGAGAACCCCATGAACAGTATAAAAAGGCAAAATGATAGGATACTGAAAGAGAAAATCTCCAGGTCAGTAGGTGCCCAATGTGCTACTGGAGATCAGTGGAGAAATAATTCCAGAAAGAATAAAGGGATGGAGCCAAAGCAAAAACAATACCCAGCTGTGGATGTGACTGGTGATAGAAGCAAGGTCCGATGCTGTAAAGAGCAATATTGCATAGGAACCTGGAATGTCAGGTCCATGAATCAAGGCAAATTGGAAGTGGTCAAACAAGAGATGGAAAGAGTGAATGTCGACATTCTAGGAATCAGGGAACTCAAATGGACTGGAATGGGCGAATTTAACTCAGATGACCATTATATCTACTACTGTGGGCAGGAATCCCTCAGAAGAAATGGAATAGCCACCATGGTCAACAAGAGAGTCCGAAATGCAGTACTTGGATGCAATCTCAAAAACGACAAAATGATCTCTGTTCGTTTCCAAGACAAACCATTCAATATCACAGTAATCCAAGTCTATGCCCCAACCATTAATGCTGAAGAAGCTGAAGTTGAACGGTTCTGTGAAGACCTACAAGACCTTTTAGAACTAACACCCCAAAAAGATGTCCTTTTCATTATAGGGGACTGGAATGCAAAAGTAGGAAGTCAAGAAACACCTGGAGTAACAGACAAATTTGGCCTTGGAATACGGAATGAAGCAGGGCAAAGACTAATAGAGTTTTGCCAAGAAAATGCACTGGTCATAGCAAACACCCTCTTTCAACAACACAAGAGCAGACTCTACACATGGACATCACCAGATGGTCAACACCGAAATCAGATTGATTATGTTCTTTGCAGCCAAAGATGGAGAAGCTCTATACAGTCAACAAAAACAAGAGCGGGAGCTGACTGTAGCTCAGATCATGAACTCCTTATTACCAAATTCAGACTTAAATTGAAGAAAGTAGGGAAAATCACTAGACCATTCAGGTATGACCTAAATCAAATCCCTATGATTATACAGTGGAAGTGAGAAAGAGATTTAAGGGCCTAGATCTGATAGATAGAGTGCTTGATGAACTATGGAATGAGGTTCGTGACATTGTACAGGAGACAGGGATCAAGACCGTCCCCATGGAAAAGAAATGCAGGAAAGCGAAATGGCTGTCTGGGGAGGCCTTACAAATAGCTGTGAAAAGAAGAGAAGTGAAAAGCAAAGGAGAAAAGGGAAAATATAAGCATCTGAATGCAGAGTTCCAAAGAATAGCAAGAAGAGATAAGAAAGCTTTCCTCAGCAATCAATGCAAAGAAATAGAGGGAAACAACAGAATGGGAAAGACTAGAGATCTCTTCAAGAAAATTAGATATACCAAGGGAATATTTCATGCAAAGATGGGCTTGATAAAGGACAGAAATGATATGGACCTAACAGAAGCAGAAGATATTAAGAAGAGGTGGCAAGAATACACAGAAGAACTTTACAAAAAAGATCTTCACGACCCAGATAATCATGATGGTGTGATCACTCACCTAGAGCCAGACATCCTGGAATGTGAAGTCAAGTGGGCCTTAGAAAGCATCACTATGAATAAAGCTAGTGGAGGTGATGGAATTCCAGTTGAGCTATTTCAAATCCTGAAAGATGATGCTGTGAAAGTGCTGCACTTAATATGCCAGCAAATTTGGAAAACTCAGCAGTGGCCAAAAGACTGGAAAAGGTCAGTTTTCATTCCAATCCCAAAGAAAGGCAGTGCCAAAGAATGCTCAAACTACCACACAATTGCACTCATCTCACATGCTAGTAAAGTAATGCTCAAAATTCTCCAAGCCAGGCTTCAGCAATACATGAACCATGAACTTCCAGATGTTCAAGCTGGTTTTAGAAAAGGCAGGGGAACCAGAGATCAAATTGCCAACATCCGCTGGATTATGGAAAAAGCAAGAGAGTTCCAGAAAAATATCTATTTCTGCTTTATTGACTATGCCAAAACCTTTGTGTGGATCACAATAAACTGTGGAAAATTCTTCAAGAGATGGGAATACCAGACCACCTGACCTGCCTCTGAGAAAACTATATGCAGGTCAGGAAGCAACAGTTAGAACTGGACATGGAACAACAGACTGGTTCCGAATGGGAAAAAGAGTACGTCAAAGCTGTATATTGTCACCTGCTTATTTAACTTCTATGCAGAGTACATCATGAGAAATGCTGGGCTGGATGAAGCACAAGCTGGAATCAAGATTGCTGGGAGAAATATCAATAACCTCAGATATGCAGATGACACCACCCTTATGACACAAAGTGAAGAGGAACTAAAAAGCCTCTTGATGAAGGTGAAAGAGAGAGTGAAAAAGTTGGCTTAAAGCTCAACATTCAGAAAACGAAGATGATGGCATCTGGTCCCATCACTTCATGGCAAATAGATGGAGAAACAGTGGAAACAGTGTCAGACTTCATTTTTCTGGGCTCCAAAATCACTGCAGATGGTGATTGCCGCCATGAAATTAAAAGACGCTTACTCCTTAGAAGGAAAGTTATGACCAACCTAGATAGCATATTGAAAAGCAGAGACATTACTTTGCCAACAAAGGTCCGTCTAGTCAAGGCTCTGGTTTTCCAGTGGTCATGTATGGATGTGAGAGTTGGACTGTGAAGAAAGCTGAGCACCAAAGAATTGATGCTTTTGAACAGTGGTGTTGGAGAAGGCTCTTGAGAGTCCCTTGGACTGCAAGAAGATCCAACCAGTCCATTCTAAAGGAGATCAGTTCTGGGTGTTCTTTGGAAGGACTGATGCTAAAGCTGAAACTCCAATACTTTCGCCACCTCATGCAAAGTGTTGACTCATTGGAAAAGACTCTGATGCTGGGAGGGATTGGGGGCAGGAGAAGAAGGGGATGACAGAGGATGAGATGGCTGGATGGCATTACCGAGTTGATGGACAAGAGTTTGGGTGAACTCTGGGAGTTGATGATGGACAGGGAGGCCTGGCATGCTGCAATTCATGGGCTTGCAAAGAGTCGGACACGAGTGAGGAACTGAACTGAACTGACTGTATCCTGCCTTAGGACAGTCTCTGGATTAAACCTTCTGGCTAATTCTGTTATCTTAAAATGTAAATTATGGAAGTAGGTCTGGTGAGGTCTTTACCACCTCCAGACATTCTTTGGATTCATTGGAGAATATATAACTCCATTGCTAACACTAGCAAGTGGGTACTCTTTCTACTCACTTCTGATGTCTATGTCAGAAGCTTTCTCTATCTCCTTTACACTTTAATAAAACTTTATTACACAAAAGCTCTGAGCAATCAAGCCTCATCTCTGGTCCTGGATTGAATTCTTCTCCTCTGGAGGTCAAGAATCCCAGCGTCTTTGCATGGTTCAGCAACAACCTTTCAAGGAGATTCAGGAAAACAAACAAAAACAGGTGTTTACTAGTCAAAACAACTACATATGCCATGGAAGTATCACATTAAGCTTAAATGCTGAAATTGGGCTCTAGGAGAATTGAAGAGGGAACAGGGTAGAAAAGGAGTTGGGAGTTTGGAGAGGGCTCAACATGAGGCTGGGCCACTGGATCAAAGTTCCTAGGCCTGAAATACAAAGTTCTTCCAATACCTTCTACCTAATCCAGGTTCTGGTACACCTGCTCTCTTTCTTTTGTTTCCTACATTTCTTTATAACCAAGAGCTATCAATTTGCTTGTGTTGTATGAACCCAATCACTGTTGGAAATTTAAGAGAATAAAGAGAAAGCTTTTCTGATTTCCATCGTTCAAGGTCACAAGCTTTTAAAAGAAAATGCTTTTAAAAAAATGAGAATTTCAACAGGATTATGCTTGTATTTGCACACTCCAGTATCCTTGGCTGGAGAATGCTGTGGATGGGGAGCCTGGTGTGCTGCTGTCCATAGGGTCGCACAGAGTCGGACGTGACTGAAGCGACTTAGCAGCAAGAGCAGAAGCATGCTTGTATTTCTTCACTGAAAAAGCTGAGAAAAGAAATGCATGTGTTTCTTTTTCTTTTATGGCTGTTTATTGATCAAAGTTCAGCTCCTATTCCACTAAAAATAAAGTCAGCTGTCCTGACATCTTTATCACTTGCAGGCTCTGCAACTGACCCACAGTGAACCAGTTAGTGAGTGCAGGTGGAGAATTGGAAGAGAAGGGGTGTAGGTTTATAAAAGTGTCTCTTGGACTTAAACTAGCATCAGGCTACAATAAAATGTTAATGAAAACGCATTAGAAGTAACAGGACAGTAATAATTAACCACATGAAATGACATTGAGTTATTTAAAACAGTGCCCACCCTGATCCAACATTACACTTGCACAGAGAGAATAAGTCAGATGGAAAAGACCTCAAAGCACTGCTGAAGGTCAAGGTCCTAGGGTAAACCGCAGAAGGCAAAGAATTCTAGAGGATAGTGCGGAACATCTGCATGAGGTCAGATCTGGGAAGGTTACAGAAAGCACATTTCCTTGGATCCTGGCTTCAAATCCTTGTTCAGATGCCCCCAAAAGAGAAGTGTTTGGAGGATGATCAGAGTAACACAGGCTCTGCTGAATATGTAGAGGATTTACTTTTTAGTAAAGTTCACCAAAATAATAGGAGTAAGTTGATGATTAGAGTTTTTTCCCATCACTGTGCATTTCTATGTTTATCCACCACCATACTGCACACAGCACTGACTTTTCATACTTTGAGAAACAGATTTTTGAAATCGTCTTATTTGAAGTGAAGGCATGAAATGAAATTCTTTTGTAGCACAGATGAGAAAAGTAAGATGGTCTTTCAAAGGCACTCATGCCCTGGTCTGTCACATTAGAGTTCAAGAGTTCAGAACGCTTCATATAAAAAAGTGACATTTGTTTTCCTAACCACAGGAGGAAAAATCCTAAAGATGTGAAACTGTCCCCAGGGATGCCAAGTACTGGTAAGGCAACACAGCAATACACATAATGCAAAAAGCAAGGTAAATTTAGTGATGGACGAACATCAAACATTTTCTAGCTCTGTTTCAATTTAGATACTTACTCAAAGCATGTCGAAATGATATAAACCTCGTGAGCCTACATAATTGAGCTTAATTGTTTTTTATTGAGCAGTTTTTCCTCACAGCATTCACTCTGTCTGTCTGTGTCTTCTTTTCTCGCCAGTCTTTGCTTCTCTGTATATAAATCTGGAAAGTAAAAGTCAAGGACTACACAAATATGAAAACAAACATTTGCAAAGTTTATAAATATGGTTCTGCTACATGAAAGTGGGATTCAATTTACATTTGGCCACTTTTTCTACACCATTGTATTAAACCCATTTCTCCTCATGCCTCACAAGATGGGGAACATGCCAAAAAAAAATCTCAATTGTCTTCCCAGGACACTTTGGGGGTAACAAGAAAATATAAGTCATTATATTTGATAAAATAATACTTCCTTTTCAAATTTTTCAAGGTTTAATTTGCTTATTTTTCCAATATTACAGTCATATGTATAAGAACACATATCCATGCCCCTGTTAAGAGTAATGTAAAGGACAGAAGTGGAGAAGGAAATGGCACCCCACTCCAGTATTGTTGCCTGGAAAATCCCATGGACACAGGAGCCTGGTGGGCTACAGTCCATGGAGTCACAAAGAGTCGGGCATGATTTAGCAGCAAAATGATGAAAGGACAGAATATTTGAAATCAGCTAGCTCCCTGAGATCTCAAACTTGCCACTTAGCTTCTTTATAGTAAAGTGTTCCCTTCAGTACATTTGGAAAAATATTAACCATCAGATGCCCTTGAAGTTAAAATAAGAATGTAGAAATGCTACAACCTGAAAGTCAACCTGGAAAGTTTTGAAGCAAGTTGTTATGCCAAATTGAAATATAAAGACAGAGAGTCTCAAGGATTTGCCCTAGAATCATAGTCCCCAGAAAAACTAGACAAAATCCTCCAAGCTTTTGAACTTCTAATCCTGGGCCCTTATTCAATACCTGATGCCAATGTTTTGAAATGTGCCACATGAATTATTTACTCAGCATAGTTCACTTACTAGAAATTACCTACCAAGAACAGAATCAGAAACAGAAGGAAGAAAGGAAAAGGGAAATCAAAAAGCAAGTCTCTGAACAACTCAAAACCAAGATTCTAATTTCATGCACATTTCTTAAAAGAGAACCCCTAAAGCCTTCCCTAAGACTATTTACCCTTACTTTATATAGAAATCTAACAACATTAATTATATAGTTTGCCCACTCAGACTAATTAGAAAATAGAAAAGGAACTCCTAAACACAGGGAACTTAGAGAAGATATTCACTATTCTTTGACAGCTGGGGCAAAGCTGAGGCTCAGATGTGGATGATTTTAGGTGATGCCATCTCTGGTATCTAACAGAATTCCAAGATTTCAATTGTATAAAAGTATGTCATAGGAAGAACAAAGGCTCTCACATAATTGCAGATTATGTGAAATGTGAAAGAGAACAAGAGTGGATGGTCACAGAATTAAAATTGCATGGGATCCTTGCATGAAAAAAACTCTATTCTTTTGAAAGGAAGTTTAGAAACAGAACATGATGTGTTGATAAGAAGCAGTTACTCTGGGGTAGGACATGAGAACTGCATCTAATTCCTCCCATTCTATCCCTGAAAGGTTATAAATTCAGAAGTCCTAGCATCTCTGCTATAGGAATACCAGGAGATGGCTGCTAGTTAAAGTCAGAAAGGTAAGACCCTGAGATCCAGAGGCCCATGAACCTGCAAGGTACTTAGAGCAGTAATAGTGGAGAGACCATCCCAAGGAGATTTATATCACCTATTGTTTTCTCTGCTGATTTGAATACTTCAGAAGAGTGTGGTGTTTGCCTATTTTGTTTACTGTGTAGCCCAAGTCTATAGGAAAGTGCCTGGTGAGTAGTAGGTATTTAATAAATGATGATTTTGATGGATGAATCAATTAACAGGAAGAACAGGCAATGAGTAGACCCACAGCAGACAATCAGCACAAGAGAAAGTGACAGCAGCTGGAGCAGTGAGATGAAGAAGCTGGGAGGAGCATGATGATATCTAAAACATCCCTCTCTTGAGGGAAAGAGCTGAGATCAGTTGACAGTCTCAGCTGACAAGTGGGAAATACTGATTCAGCAGACTTGGATACAGATGGTTAGAATGACCTCATTTAAGATCTACTACCTTGTGGGATTCAGGGGACATTCAGGTTATAATTACAAACAGCATTATGCATATCAAATATTCTTAAGGCTTTACTTCATAAACATTGAATTTTTAAAAAATATTCTTGATGCTACATAGATTATAGAGCATAGAAAATATCTATTGTGCTCGTGTTGCTTTGGAAAAATCTGCGATGTATTTTAGAGCTATTTTCTTCAAAAGTACCTAAAATATAAAGATAGTAAGCCTAGGTTTTGTTTATACCACCTTCTGTAAATATATCAACCATGTACGGTAGAGCAGGGGCAATGCAGAACCGCAGAATCAGTTCTCTGCCTCAGTCATGTCAGAGACGATGCCTCTTGATTCGAGAGGAACAGCAGTCTGGCACCAGAGCTGAGCATCAACACAGGAAATGCACACCACAATTAAGCACATTCAGCCCAGAGACACCTAGAATGAAATTCTCAGGAAAGAAAACATGCTTAACAGTCAGACTCAGGGCACCCAGGAAGGATGAAATGGGAGATAACTTCAAGATATTGTCAGAAAATCGTAAAGGTAAAGGCAAAACAGCTGTAAACAGTGCATTCTAGTAGCTTCCAATGGCCCAAACTAGAACAATTTGAGCAAAAAATAATGATGGGATTGGATAATATGTGAAAGAATAAAATTGACATTCATAAGTCCACACTGATATAAATAGATGACTGATTAAATAAATAAAAGACAGTAAATACATATTCTAAGAGAATTTAAAATACCAAATGTAAAAAGAATGAGGAAAATAGAAAACCACCATTAGAACACCACAATATAATTGCTGCAGGCAAGATTCATGGATGAATGCTAAAATTAGTGGGTGAAACTTTTAGGAGAAACAGGATGTTTGAATAGCCTCAATGTGACTCCCTCAAAATATATATTAATTACTATGGTGGTTTTAACATACATCCAAAAATTCTTTGATACTCCTCTCTCCAGATGTGGAGCTTAATTTCTCTCCCCTTGAGTGTGATCTGAACTTAGTGACTTATTTTCAAAGAATAGAGTATGGAAAGGAAAAAAAGTAGAAACTTCACATTGGAGAAAGCTGACAAACACCATTTTCACAACATTTGTTGCTGTTCAGTTGCTAAGTTGTGTACAACTCTCTGTGACCCCAAGAACTGCCGCACATCAGGCTTTCCTATCCTTCACCATCTCTTGGGGTTTGCTCAAACTCATGTCCATTGAGTTGGTGATGCCATCCAACCATCTCATCCTCTGTCACCCCCTTCTCCTCCTGCCCTCAATCTTTCCCAGCATCAGGGTCTTTTCCAGTGAACTGACTCTTTGCATTGGGTAGTCAAAGTACTGGAGCTTCAGCATCAGTCCTTCCAATGACCATTCAGGGTTTATTTCCTTTAGAGTTGTCTGGTTTGATCTCCTTGCTCTCCAAGGTCAACATTACCAGTGATGAGCCATGTTTCCATGTGAGGAGGGCACTTCACTTCTGGTATTCTTTCCTAAAATACATTACCTCAGTCTAACCGTGAGAAAACATCAATCAGACTCAAATTAAGGGGCATTTTATGAAATATTTTTTAAAAACATCAAGGTCATTAAAAGGAAGGGAAGACTGAGAAACTGACACAGATTAGAAGAAGCTAAGGAGACAAGAGTAGTAAATACAATTTGGTATCCTGGTTAGGATCCTAGAGCAGGAAAAGGGACATTAGTGGAACAACTGGTGTAATCTGAATAAAGTTTATAGTTTAGCTAATAGTTTAACATCAATGTTAGCTTTGTTCATTTTGATAAATATAGCATGGTTACTTAAGATGTTAACATTAGAGGAAGCTGGGTAAAGGGTATATGGAAACTCATTCTACTGTCTAAAACTTTTATGTAATTCTGAAATTATTCCAAAATTAAATGAGTATATTATAATAAAAAAGATTTAAAAATAAATGCCAGGAAGCAGGATAAAAAATAAAAATCATTCATGTAGAAAAATACATTAAAATAGGTAATTAATAAGAACCTACTGTGTAGCACAGAAAACCCTGCTCAATGCTCTATGGTGACCTCAATGGGAAAGACTCCAAAACAGCGGGCGGGAGGGGGGATATATGTAAACATTATAGCGATTCACTTTGCTATACAGCAGAAACTAACGCAGTATTGTTAAGCAACTATACTCAATAACAAAAAATTTTTAAAAAGAAAAAATAAATAGGCTCAGCTCTAACATTAGAGAATTGAGGTTGAGAAATCTCAGATAAATTCTCAGGCTCTTGGCTTTTTGTTGCCAAATTAATTATGTTCTGAACAAAGGCTCGGACAGGCTAGAGAGTGGGTCATAAGTCTGCTAAACCCTTATTATATGCCTATAATGCTGAGAAAGGGCTTCCCTGGTTGCTTTGTGGTAAAGAATCTGCCTGCCAAGCAGGAGACGTGGGTTCAACCTTGGGGTCAGGAAGATCCCCTGGCAAAGGAACTGGCATCCCACTCCAGCATTCTTGCTTTGGAAACCCCATGGACAGAGGAGCCTGGCAGCCTTCAGTCTATGGGTTCACAAAAAGAGTCAGACATGACTTAGTGACTAAACATAGCAATGCTGAGAGAAGAAGCTAACATCCAACTGATCTACAACTGATTTAGAGTGTTCTCTTACCTAGCTCATTTGTCACCCGAAAGAATGATAAAGTGAAAAGATCACATTATTTAGAAATACAAAAATTGGGTTCAAGTCCGAACTCTCAGTAGGCTTTCCTGATAGCTCAGTTGGTAAAGAATCTGCCTGCAATGCAGAAGACCCCGGTTCAATTCCTGGGTCAGGAAGATCCCCTGGAGAAGGGATAGGCCACCCACTCTGGTATTCTTGGGCTTCCCTTGTGGCTCAGCTGGTAAAGAATCCACCTGTAATGTGGGAAACCTGGGCTCCATCCCTGGGTTGGGAAGATCCCCTGGAGAAGGGAAAGTCTACCCACTCCAGTAAGCTATTTAGTTAAGTCAACAGACTTAAAACACTATCTATGTTTTTCTCATCTGCAAAACAGAGATAAGAATAATAATGTCTATTTTATTTACTTCTAAAGGTTTGAGGAACCTTTAAAGAAACCATGTAAGTCAAAAGACTTGGCAAAATACACCAAATATAGTCCTACAGAACCTTCTGCACTCTCTAAAAAGATTAAATTATAAACCATATACTTTTAATGATCAACATATTCTAGTCACATTATGGGATATGGGAAAGTTTCTCATAATAAAGAGATTAATTAAATATAAATTCTTCCTTTTCATGATGCCTAAAACAGAGAGCTTTCTAAACTGGGTTCCAAGTAGACTAGAAGATACAAGTTACATTGACATTCAGCTCATTTCCTGGGATTTCATCATCTCAGTGTATAACAGGCAAAACGATAAGTACTCTTCATTGCCTCACCTGTAAACATAGAGATTGGTAAGTGATCTGCAAAAATCTTTCCAGTTCAAGAATTTTTAGGATGTCTATATTATTCCAAAGGAGCAATAATTCAAGGCAATGCTTCCCAGGTTTACAGTTGGGGTATAGGAAAAGAAATTTATACCATCTGTAAGCTTGCTGTAGTTTTCAACACATTACCCATAAAAAAAAAAATAGTCTGTGTAGTGAACATCTTAACAATGAACACACCCCAAAGAGATCCTAAACCCAATAATCTTTTTATCATAAATTACAGTTTCCTGCTCAGATTTTTGGAGAACTATCGTCCACAGTGGTCAACTACCAACTGTCAATATTCTAACCAACTATTGAGCCAGGATAAAAAAATGTCAGTGCGTTTGTTCTTGTCTCAGATATTACAGCTGAATTCAGTGCATTCAAAAATTCCATTTACTTAATTGAGTATGTGTGTGAGTATATGTTTTCTTCATATTCAGGTCAGTGCAGTCACTCAGTCGTGTCCGACTCTTTGCGACCCCGTGAATCGCAGCACACCAGGCCTCCCTGTCCATCACAAACTCCCAGAGTTCACTCAGACTCACGTCCATTGAGTCAGTGATGCCATCAAGCCATCTCATCCTCTGTCGTCCCCTTCTCCTTCTGTCCACAATCCCTCCCAGCATCAGAGTCTTTTACAATGAGTCAACTCTTCGCATGAGGTGGCCAAAGTATTGGAGTTTCAGCTTTAGCATCATTCCTTCCAAAGAAATCCCAGGGCTGATCTCCTTCAGAATGGACTGGTTGGATCTCCTTGCAGTCCAACGGACTCTCAAGAGTCTTCTCCAACACCACAGTTCAAAAGCATCAATTCTTCAGTGCTCAGCCTTCTTCACAGTCCAACTCTCACATCCATACATGACCACTGGAAAAACCATAGCCTTGACTAGACGGACCTTAGTTGGCACAATAATGTTTCTGCTTTTCAATATGCTATCTAGGTTGGTCATAACTTTCCTTCCAAGGAGGAAACGTCTTTTAATTTCATGGCTGCAATCACCATCTGCAGTGATTTTGGAGCCCAAAAAGATAAAGTCTGACACTGTTTCCACTGTTTCCCCATCTATTTGCCATGAAGTGATGGGACCAGATGCCATGATCTTCCTTTTCTGAATGTTGAGCTTTAAGCCAACTTTTTCACTCTCCTCTTTCACTTTCATCAAGAGGCTTTTGAGTTCCTCTTCACTTTCTGCCATAAGGGTAGTGTCATCTGCATATCTGAGGTTATTGATATTTCTCCCAGCAATCTTGATTCCAGCTTGTGCTTCTTCCAGCCCAGCATTTCTCATGATGTACTCGGCATATAAGTTAAATAAGCAGGTGACAAACACAGCCTTGACTTACTCCTTTTCCTATTTGGAACCAGTCTGTTGTTCCATGTCCAGTTCTAACTGTTGCTTCCTGACCTGCATACAAATTCTTCAAGAGGCAGGTCAGGTGGTCTGGTATTCCCATCTCTTGAAGAATTTTCCACAGTTTCCTGTGATCCACACAGTCAAAGGCTTTGGCATAGTCAATAAAGCAGGAGTAGATGTTTTTCTGGAACTCTCTTGTTTTTTGATGATCTAGCAGATTTTGGCAATTGGATCTCTGGTTTCTCTGCCTTTTCTAAAACCAGCTTGAACATCAGGAAGTTCACGGTTCACATATTGTTGAAGCCTGGCTTGGAGAATTTTGAGCATTACTTTACTAGCATGTGAGATGAGTGCAATTGTGAGGTAGTTTGAGCATTCTTTGGCATTGCCTTTCTTTGGGTTTGGAATGAAAACTGACCTTTTCCAGTCCTGTGGCCACTGCTGAGTTTTCCAAATTTGCTGGCATATTGAGTGCAGCACTTTCACAGCATCATCTTTCAGGATTGGGAATAGCTCAACTGGAATTCCATCACCTCCACTAGCTTTGTTCATAGTGATGCTTTCTAAGGCCCACTTGACTTCACATTCCAGGATGTCTGGCTCTAGGTGAGTGATCACACCATCATGATTATCTTGGTCGTGAAGATCTTTTTTGTACAGTTCTTCTGTGTATTCTTGCCACCTCTTCTTAATATCTTCTGCTTCTGTTAGGTCCATATCATTTCTGTCCTTTATCGAGCCCATCTTTGCATGAAATGTTCCCTTGGTATCTCTAATTTTCTTGAAGAGATCTCTAGTCTTTCCCAATCTGTTGTTTTCCTCTTTTTCTTTGCATTAATCACTGAGGAAGGCTTTTTTCTTCATATTAAGGCCTCCAAATTAGGTGAAATTCTTATTAACTGTCTTCAGGGATATAAAATTGCCTGCTGTTGCTGCTGCTAAGTCACTTCAGTTGTGTCCAACTCGGTGCGACCCAATAGACAGCAGCCCACCAGGCTCCCCCGTCCCTGGGATTCTCCAGGCAAGAATACTGGAGTGGGTTGCCATTTCCTTCTCCAATGCGTGAAAGTGATGTCCCTCAGTCGTGTCCGACTCTTCGTGACCCCATGGACTGCAGCCTACCAGGCTTCTCCGTCCATGGGATTTTCTAGGCAAGAGTACTGGAGTGGGGTTCTCTGATAAAATTGCCTATCTGATTCCTAATAGGCAAAACTCAAAACAATCAACTCATTTTTTTTTCCAACTTTGACTACTTCATAAGAAAGGAACTTGTAATAAATCTAATCCAAATAAATCTGTTACATATCAGTCCAAAATAATTACCCAAGCCCAGCTCAAACTCAGTTCAATTGACCAATTCTTTTATCTCTGTGATGTTTACACAAATCTTATCACAATCAGTACTCAGGGTTTGGCTTGAAGGCTGCCAAAAGAATAATAATTTTTTAAAGGTAAAAATTCATATTTGACTCCACTTTTACCAGCTCTGAAGTGCTAAAAAGAACCTTCGGAATACATGACTAGATGTTGACTTCTGTTTTGTGAGTTAAGAACCATTTAACTTGTAAGAGAGTCTTTCTACTCTGTTCAGACTACCTCAGAGGTATGTATCCCTGTAAATAGTCATAGCTACGGCCACTTTTTGGCATGGTAAAAATAAAAGTATCAGATGGGGCATCTCCAATCCATCAACCTTAGGGAGCATTTCAATTCATGTAAATTCATGAGTTTGGGTCTATTCCTCACTTAAGCCAGATATACTTTAGAATTCATGTTTTTCAGATTTGGAAAAGGTATTAAGAATTGTATATGGAGCACCATCCCCAGGGAAGTCAGGAAACACACAATCAGTTATATGATTATGACTTCAGCCACATTCAGTAGAATAAAGACTACTAATAGCTTCAAGTCAATTCAGGACAAGTTTTGTAATAAAATGAATTATGAAAACAACTCACTTTCTAGAATTTTTTGGATTTGGAAATTGGGACTCATGATTGTGGACCTGTAGTGGAATTAGGATTTGAGTGTAAGAAAGGAAGAAGGAAAGAAAAATCAGTTTGTTTTAGTTTCTTCCTGTCTAGAAAAGAAAAGATATCTCCATTTTCAATAGTTGAATCTTTTGAGGGTTGATCCTCTGTAACTGAGACATCAGCTTCTCTACCTTCAAAAGGATCCTTGCAAGTAGATAGCAAGCATCTGTGCTTCCAATGTAGACCCTACTGTAATTTACTGCTTCCAAACTCCATCCAATTTCTTTTATGATGTTCACAGTTTCAGAAGACAGCTCTGCTCAGACCTGAAATAGCAGCCCACCTGGCTCCATTTATCCCCTTTTCATATTAAGGACAATGTAACCCAAAACCTTTATCTTCAACCTTTAAAGATTTCACACAGGCCATTTGGGAAATTTATTGTCATCTTATAGAGATTTGTCTTTTTCATTCAGTGTACCCTACTACAAAAACCAGCTCGGTACCTGTCGGCCATCTGGTGTCTGTGTACATACCAGGCCAGAATTTCCAGATTTCCTTCTTTGAGTTTGCTCTGTAGAAGACAAATCCGATTAGGTGAAAAATAGTGCTGGAAGATTTACAAGCCATTATTCTGAGCACAGATGACAGTTTCTTTAATAAGAGTTCCCAGTCTAAATAAGCTTTGAACTTCAGATCTGCCTGGGTGCTGGGGTTTGTTTGCAATAGTCTTGTAGTCAACATGACGACACCTTTGGCTGAGACCCAGATATTTTTAATCAGCAAAGCTGTAGTGTATGAAACCAGATTCAAATGGCCCTTCCTTTTTCCATGTCAGAAATTTCCAGGAACCTAACCTAGTGATTTTAGGACAGAATAAATAAAAGTAAACCAAAGTTTATTCTATCATTACAGTCAGCATCTGCTAGCAACTTGAAATCTAGCAGATTCTTCTAACAATAAATAAGGAAATATTTATTTTGGGGGAATATATAAGGTTATATGATGGTGATAGAGGGGGAGAGTCCAGGTTCTTATCAAGCCATGTTATTATTTCCTCCTGGTCACTGTTTCTCATTTCTACCTGTATATCAGTATTTTTGAAGAAACTCTAAAAAATATCAGTGCCTCACTTCACAACAGAAAGTAAACCAGACACTCTAGGTGTGGGTTTCAGGACTCTTTACTTTTTAAAGTTTTCTTGGTGATTCAAATGTGTTGCCGATTTTGATAACAGCTACTCTGAGCCTGAAACTCCAGTACTTTGGCCACCTCATGCGAAGAGTTGACTCATTGGAAAAGACTCTGATGCTGGGAGGGATTGGGGGCAGGAGGAGAAGGGGACGACAGAGGATGAGATGGCTGGATGGCATCACTGACTCGATGGACGTGAGTCTGGGTGAACTCCGGAGTTGGTGATGAACAGGGAGGCCTGGCGTGCTGCGATTCATGGGGTCGCAAAGAGTCAGACACGACTGAGCGACTGAACTGAACTGAACTGAACTCTGAACCATTCATTCATTCAATTACTCAACAAGTGTGTATTGACTACCAACCATGTCCTAGGACTATTCTGAACACTGGAGATTTGGAGAAAAAAAAAAAAAAAGGCTGGAGGACTATCAGCAAAGGTCACAGCTGATGTTTGAACAGAGTGCAGGACCTGGGTCATATAGAACCTTGAAGAACTTTGGATTTTATTCAAGGTGCAATGGAAGGCCATGGATGGGGTGGGAGGGGAGAGGGTTAAGCACGGAAGTGACATGATCTGATTTACATTTTTAAAAGATCACTTTGGCCACCCCCTTGGAGAATATCATTAAAATGATGAGGTTTGAAGACAAAACAAACCATGAGTTTGGGGAACACAACAATAGAAACTATTAGACACTTGCTTTTATTATTGCCTTTGTCTCAGGCCAACAGAGTGGTACGCCTGCTGTTTTAGAGTTATCATTCCTCTGGGCCATACTCCTGCACTAGCCCATTCAGTGAGCTCCCAGTATTTGGAGGAGACTACACATGACTTCCTTAGCTACTAGACAGAACTCACTTTCAGAGCACGGCTCACATTTCTCATCTTGATTGTGCATGACTGACTGCTTCCCAGCCCAAGCGTTCACTCAGTAATAGGAGGATAAAAAGAATCTAAGAGATAACTCTCCCCAGCTGAGGCTTTATATGCTCATAGACTAACAATTTCTCCTTGCCAAATATTGTTCAGATTATATGTTCATTAAATGACGTCACAACAGCATCATCTTTCTAATTTTTGCAAAATGGAGTTAAATGTTTACTCCACTTTACTATACCCTTAAAAGCACTTTAAATTTTAATTATTTAAAATAAATGCTTAAAATATGTATTATTGTGATCATAAGAGTAACCCTCCTGCCTAGCTTGATTCTATTTTCATCCTATTTATATAGAATGCTTACTAAGCAAAATATCCATGCAAACTGATTTTAGCTGGCTGCCCAGTGAGTATACATTTACTTACATTTATTTATTATTTTTATCATTCATTAATTTATGCTTTAATTTATGAATAAGTAAGGAAAAAGTCAATATGTTATGGAATGTGAGCCAAAATACCTCCTTTTAAGCATGGTGCCAAAACCACTAGCTATTCGTTTGTCTGGGTCTCAGTCAAGTATTCATTCCACTTTGTAGAGCCCTCAGCTTTTTTTTCTGACACCTTAAAAGACAAAAAATAACAGATTAAAAGCAAAAAATGTACGTAAGGCTAAAACAGCAGACACAAACTCTAAGCATACAGGTGTACAGCTACAGGGTAAGGGAAATAGCGGGGGAAAGGGCATTGGAGAAAGCGTTCTGAAAGAGAATGTAGAGCAGTGCAGACAAATGAGATTTCCAACAGAAGAATGAGATTTCTGATTTCACAGTTATGTACAAGAGAATCCCTATAGTCCTGCATTTCCGTTGTGAGTCAGAACATAATGTTTCAATTCTTAAAAATATTAGCTTGTCTTTTCATCTGACGCCACCCATTGATAAGACTACTAAGGGAATTAATGGAATTATTCTTATTTCCTGAGTTTTTTGTCCCCTCTCAAAGGGTCAAGTTCCCTGAGGATGGTAATAAATGAACCATGATACAGCAGTTTGTGGAAATTTTTACTTGACCTGTAACTTAGCTTTATAAATAATTCTAAACAGTCATAAAATGACTATGTTTGAAGGATAATTGCTCATTGAGGTAGCAAATAAACTCTCTCCGTGCAATTCAGCAAGAATATAATATCTAAAAAAGACTTTCATCTAAAATTATGGTTTCTAGATATCATTTTTGTATGCTTGGCTAATTCTATAACTTTATATTTTTAGAAAGTATACATTTTGAATATTTTAAAGGAAGAGGAAAAAATAGTTACTTTAGTGATCCAGGATTTTTTATTTTATTTTTTATGAGAAAACATAGGGAGAGGACCCAGGGAAAGAATTATTGAACTGGAAGATAAATCTAAAATTTTATAGTATAGCTCAGAGAGTTAAAAGCAGGGAGCTATAAGAGATTCAGTTATGTGGAAGCTATGCTGAGAAAGCAAAATATATATATATATATATGTATGCACACAAACATAAAATAAGAATCATAGAAGAAAGATGACTTGATAATTTAATATCTGAAGCAGGACATATTAAAGCATGAGATGAAAGAGGCAATGAGAAAATTAAAATTGTAATCTTTAAACATGTATTTATTAACCTATAAATTGAAGCGAAGTGAAAGTTGCTCAGTCGTGTCCGACTCTGCGACCCCATAGACTATACAGTCCATGGAATCCTCCAGACCAGAATACTGGAGTGGGCAGCCTTTCCCTTCTCCAGGGGATCCTCCCAACCCATGGATCGAACCCAGGTCTCCCACATTGCAGGCGGATTCTTTACCAGCTGAGCCACAAGGGAAACTCAAAATTGGTTTCCCTTTAATTATTGATCTACAAAATAGTATTCTCGCCTGGAAAATCCCATGGACGGAGGAACCTGGTGGGCTACAGTCCATGGGGTCGCAAAGAGTCGGACACGACAGAGCGACTTCACTTTCACTTTCTCTTTGAGGGGATATGTTCAGAGAACTCTCATCCTGATTCTTTTCCCTCCACTTCCCTTCCATGCTCCCTCTATGGCAATCATTTTCATTAGTTTTTATTTTATCCTTTGGTCTCCTTTTCCACAAATGAGTGAATATGATTACATATCCCTATATCTCCTTATTTCTTATACACAGACGTATGATATTGCAACACACATTGCTTTTCCCTTAACAAGATAGCCTAGAAATCAATTCATAGCCAGGAATCAGCTCACAGAGATCTTCCTCATTCTTTCCTTACAGCTGCATAGTACCTCATAAGTGGACCATAGTTTATTTAACTCATCTTCTTTATTTGGACCCCCAGTCTTTGCTATTGCAGATAACACCAACACATAAGCTTTGTGCATGCCATTTCATTTGTGGAGGTGGAACTACAAGGTAGATTTCTAAATGTTGAGACTACAAGATCAATGGTTAATCAGAGATATAGCTTTGTCAGATATTTCTAAATTCCCATCTGCAGAGGTTAGACATTTTTGCAAGCCTACAGCATTATAGGAGAAGGCAATGGCACCCCACTCCAGTACTGTTGCCCGGAAAATCCAATGGATGGAGGAGCCTGGTGGGCTGCAGTCCATGGGGTCCTTAAGAATCAGACACGACTGAGTGACTTCACTTTCACTTTCCACTTTCATGCATTGGAGAAGGAAATGGCAACCCACTCCAGTGTTCTTGCCTGGAGAATCCCATGGACAGAGAAGCCTGGTAGGCTGCAGTCCATGGGGTTGCACAGAGTCGGACACGACTGAAGCAACTTGGCAGCAGCAACAGCATTATATAAAAGGGCTTATTTTTTATAGTGCTGCCAACAAAACACATCATTAAAGCTTTCAGATATTTGTCAACCTGCAAGGTGAGGAATGATTTCTTAGAGCAGTTTAATTTATAGTTCTCTTATTTTCAGTTATTTATTTTTCTTTTTCTATAAACTGTCTTCATGTTTTTGCCCACTTTTCTATTGGATGCTTGATCTTTTTCCTCTTGATTGTAAATAGCTCTTTACATATAATGGAAATTCGCACTTTTCAGTTCAGTTCATTCAGTCTCTCAGTTGTGTCCAACTCTTTGTGACCCCATGGACTGCAGCATGCCAGGCCTCCCTGTCCATCACCAACTCCCAGAGTTTGCTCAAACTCATGTCCTTTGAGTCAGTGATGCCATCCAACCATCTCATCCTCTGTCATCCCCTTCTCCTCCTGCCTTCAGTCTTTCCCAGAATCAGGGTCTTTTCCAATGAGTCAGCCCTTCACATAAGATGGCCAAAGTATTGGAGTTTCAGCTTCAACATCAGTCTTTCCAATGAACACTCAGGACTGATCTCTTTTAGGATGGACTGGTTGGATCTCCTTGCAGTCCAAGGGACTCTCAAGAGTCTTCTCCAACACCACAGTTCAAAAGCATCAATTCTTTAGCACTCAGCTTTCTTTAGAGTCCAATTTTCACAACCATACATGACTACTGGAAAAACCATAGCCTTGACTAGACGGACCTTTGTTGGCAAAGTAATGTCTCTGCTTTTTAATATGCTGTCTAGGTTGGTCATAACTTTCCTTCCAAGGAGTTAAGCCAACTTTTTCACTCTCCTCTTTCACTTTCATCAAGAGGCTCTTTAGTTCTTCACTTTCTTCTATAAGGGTGGTGTCATCTGCATATTTGAGGTTATTGATATTTTTCCCAGCAATAGCACTTTTAAGTTGTAAATATTTTCTCCAGCTTTTTCTTCATCTTTTGACTTTAATAGTGGCTCACTTTTTTATACTACTTCTTACATAGACAACAGTATGGGTATATCTCGGGCCAAAATTCTTTACTTTTATGTAAAAACTCGATGTATTAATTTTTACTGCTTCTGTATTTTATGAAATAGTTTTTAAAATTTTCTTTACTTCTAGATTATTAAAGAATAGAATGGTTCTTTTTGCTGCTTATGTTTTCTTTTTTAAGGTTCACTTAGAATTATTATGGTATAGTGTGAAGTGAAGATACACTTTTATTCTTTATCAAGTGCTGTCCAATTGCTCCAACAGAATTTACTAAAACTCATTTTTCCCCATAGTGATTTGAGATGCCACCTTTACCAAAAACTAGTCAGATAGACTTCAGGGTGTTTGTGGAATTTCTATTCTATTTGTATCATATTATCTATTGTTTTAATTATTACTCTTCATTTTGCTGCATACTTATTTTTTGCATATGAATTTTAGACTAATTCATCTAGCTCTGAAAAAAATGCTTTTTGATATTCATATTCAGATTGCATTAAATGTGCATACTAATGAGGTAATTGACATAATTATGATATTGAATCTTCTACTCCAAGAACAAGAGTTATCTATTTTTTCAAGCCTCATTTGTGCTTTTCAAGCATTTTCAAGTTTTCTTCATACAGATTTTAAACATTTTATGTGAAATTTTATCCTTAAGTATTATATCTTTTTTGTTTCTATTATAAATGCAATCTTTCCCTCTATCTTTTAACCCCATTTGATATTGTTATTGTTTAGTTTCTAAGTGGTATCCATCTCTTTTGCAATCCCATGGACTGTAACCTTCCAGATTCTCTGTCTGTGGGATTTCCCCAGGCAAGAATACTTGAGTAGGTTGCCATTTCCTTCTCTAGGGTATCTTCCTCATCCAAGGATCAAACCCGTGTCTCCTGCATTGTAGGTGATTTCTGTACCACTGAGCCACCTGGGGAGCCCGTTTAACCACATTTTGGTAATATGAAGACTAATGGTTTCTCTATTCTCACATTTTATAGTCTGTTTCCTCTGCAAATTCTGTTACTGAGTATGTTAGCTTTAGCATTGATTTTCTTGAGTTTCTTCATTAAGTAAGATATTGAATTGAGGGAACCAGCTAAGGGAATATCTTCAGACTTCTATCTTATTATGTTCTCTTTTTTCAGGAAAGGGCATTTAACTTTACTCAAGGAGTTTTTTTGGTGTCTATGGAGATAATTATATGATTTTTCTCATTATTCCCTTTGTAGATTAAATATTTGTGTACTACATATATTCATGCATAGATTTATGTGTGTGTCTCTCATTAACTTGATCAAAAGCACACACATACACACACAATGGAAATGACCAAATTAAATATCAGAGTCGGATCTGTCTGAATCAAGCACTAACAGAAAACATCTCCTTCTCCAGATGGGAGAGAAAGCGGGGATTACAGCAGCTACGTTTCCAAGCGTAAAACTTTATTTTAAAAGGTAGCTGTAAAAATTATTAAGTAAAATTAATAAACAATATATGCTTTTTGATAAATAATTTTGTATGTATACAATGGAGAACTATAAAGCAATGAAAAGTAATCATCTACAACTACACTAAAAAGTGTGACTACATTTTATAAACATAACATGGAGTGATAAAAGGCAGACGCAAAGTAGTATATGTTAAATTCCATTTATATCGAGTACAAAAAAGGGGAAAATGAAGTATGCTTTTAGAAGTCACTAATAGCATCACCCTCACACTGATGACTCAAAAGGAGCAGAAAAGGGGCTTCTGAATTAATGGAAGTAGTGGAGTAAAGTTCTGTGTCCCAATCTGAGTACTAGGGTGTTCAGTTTCTGAAAATTCTTTGAGCTGTACACTTACTGATTTTTTTTTCTTTCAACTGTCTTTAATTAGCTGTGAACCTTAGGGCTTTCCATGTAGTAACAGAATCAGAGAGGGCAGGAGAAATAGAAACCTACCATTTGAGCTCTTGGGATAAAGTAGCATTTACTGGAAACCATTCTGAGAATCTGGATAAAAGATGCTGTAAGTTTTTCTTGGCTAACAAAGTACTTAAAAGGTAGAGACTTAAAAGAGCAATGCTGCTGCTGCTAAGTCACTTCAGTCGTGTCCGACTCTGTGTGACCCCATCGACGGCAGCCTACCAGGCTCCCCTGTCCCTGGGATTCTCCAGGCAAGAACACTGGAGTGGGTTGCCATTCCCTTCTCCAATGCATGAAAGTGAAAAGTGAAAGTAAAGACGCTCAGTCGTATCTGACCCTCAGCGACCCCATGGACTGCAGCCTTCCTACATCTATGGGATTTTCCAGGCAAGAGTACCGGAGTGGGGTGCCATTGCCTTCTCCGAAAAGAGCAATGAATCATTATTATATAATTTCTTTGGGCTAGAAATTGGCGAAAGCCTAAGCTAGGTAGTTCTGGTTCAAGATCTCTCATCAAGAGAGTTAAGTTTGAATGCAATAGTCATCTAAAGGCAGGATGGGGCTGAGGGATCTGCTTCTAAGAAGGTTCACTCACAGACTATTGGTGAGAGGCCTCAGTTCCTCACCACACAGATGTCTCCAGAGGGATGCTTGAGTGTCCTCACAATCTAGCACCTGGATTCTTCCATATAGTAGTTCAGGGCAAGGAGGAAGTCACAGTGCTTTTTACAATCTGCTTTCAGAAGTCACACACTATCACTTCTACAGCTTTCTATTCATTAGAGTGAGTCACTACATCCCCACAATCAAGGGCAGCAGAACTGGACTTTACATTTGGAGAAAGGGGTAGTAGAGAATTTGTAGACTTGCTTTAAAAGCCTCACACTTGTAGGGACTTTGGGAAGGTAATAGAGACAACTGCCATATTTAAAGTGGATGACCAACAAGGACCTACTGTGTAGCCCTATGCTCAGTGGGCTCTGCTCAATGGCATGAGGTAGCCTGGATGGGAGGGGAGTTTGGGGGAGAATGGATAGTGTATCTGTATGGCCGAGTCCCTTCACTGTTCACCTGAAACTACCACAACATTGATAATTGGCTATACTCCAAAACAAAACAAAGTTTAAAGCTTGGGGAAAAAAAAAAAAAAAACTTACACTTGTAGTTTTTTTTTTTTCTTTTTTTTAATGTATACCATTCTTTGAGTAGATGGTAAAACAACACAATTTTTAAAATTAATACTCTTTCAACTTATACAAGGCTGTATGTCAATTATATCTCAATAAAACTGGAAATAAAGGCTTTAAGCCTAAAAAATAAATAAAAAGTTTATTTCAAATGAGCACTGTTATGGAGAAGCGCTTCTTCCCCATATCTGATATTTCTTTCATATTTAGGGACCCCTGTTAGTTTAATTCTGGAGGGCTCTCTGCATGCTATCCCCAGACCCTCTTCAACATCAAGCTATCCTACAGCCATCCCCTCTCCAGAGAAGGTAGAGCGATTCATCTGCTGGTGAATTAGAAAATAATACACTGGGCCTCCTTGGCTTAATGCCTCCTGTTCCCCTTTAGAAGCCAGCATTCATCTCAGCTTACTTCATGACTGTATTTTATAGTTTGGGGAATGTTATCTCAAACCCAACTTTTGGTGTATGTGCTTTGGGAGTAGAATTTATAAACTGGGAGTAGACCCAATTTTCTTATAGGGCTTGTATTCATGGGCCATGGATTTAAATGAGTGGGGAGGGAATGCTCCTTTGGCAGTTCATAAAACCCTACTTACAGTATGCCAAGAGGGCTTTTACTATGGCATGACTGGAATTTAACTGCTGCAGCTTGACCTTGGCAGGTGGTTAACACTTTTGGCAATATTGTCCACAGGTTAGCAGCTGTTTCATAGAAGCAGGACAGTCTTTGGACCATGGAGGCCTCAGCAAAGGCATGGGGGTGGAAGGACCTGGCATGGGCCGAGGAGGTGCAGTGCAGATCTCAGGAAAGATGTTTGCCATCAGCCGATCCTAAGCCAAATGGTGGAGGTTTCAGAGCACAGGCTGCTGTGCTTACTCCACAGGCACACCTGAGGCAAAGATTCAAGTCTAAAGAAAAGACAGTCATTGCACGTTAGACAATAGAAGACAGAATCATGTTTGCTACTTTCTTCATTATGACTTGTCTGTTTCTGGCTGTGCTGGGTCTGCCTTACTGCAGGGATTTCCTCCAGTTGTGGCCACTCTCTAGCTGTGGTACATGGGCTTCTCGTGGTGCTGGCTTCTCTTGTTGTGGTGCTCAGGCCTCAGAGCACATGGGCTTCAGTGGTTGTGGTGCGTGGGCTCACTAGTTGCAACTCCCGGGCCCTAGAGCACAGGTTCAGTAGCTGTGGTACACGGACTTAGTTGATCCAAGGCACATGGGATCTTCCCGGACCAGGGATCAAACCCACGTCTCCTGCATTGTCAGGTGGATTCTGTACCCCTTGAGCCACCAAGGATTCCCTGCTTGCTGCTTTCAATGCAAGATTTCTTAAGTTCTTTACATGCTACCAAACACTAAGGAGATTATAGCTATGAATTATTAGAGCCAGTCTGTAGGAAGGCAGTCATTCCACATTAGACAATAGAAGACAGAATAATGTTTGATCAGCTACCCCGACTTTCACTCTGAAACAAGGCTGAGATGGAACCCATGGAAAAACTAATGTTGAATTTATAAAGCTTATCCACAGGCTCAAGAGCAGAAAATATTTAGCAGTTACTGGGCACATGTCAAGGTGACATTTAGGAGTTACTGGGCATATTGTAGGTGTTTGCAGGTGCTCTGATGGGAACGTGCTTGGCAAAATTTTTGGAATTCAACAGCACACAGAAAAGATACTGAGCAACTAACACTTTCTTTCACTTTCCCTCATGGTCCAGTGGTTAAGAATTCACCTTCCAATGCAGGGCACACAGGTTTGCTCTCTGGTCAGGGAACTAAGATCTCCACAGGCCACAGAACAACTGAGCCCACCTTCTAGAGCCTGAAGTCCACAACCCAAAAAGCCCTTGTCCTTCATTGAAGAGCCCTTGTGCCTCAGCTAAGACCTGATGCAGCTTAGTATATTAATAAATTAAAAAAATTTTTAAAGGGGGTACTAGGAGCAGAAACTGGTTCTCACTGAATTCCTCTGAAGACATGGTTCTCAACTGCAATGCACATCAATTAATTCAAAAACTCGAGGGATAGGAGCCAGGCACTGGTACTGAGATATCAACTTGGAATAAAGTATGCAAAGTGCCTAGCCTTGAGCCTGACAAATAGCTGGTGTCTACTAGATAGATGACGGGGCCTGTCCCAGTTTCCATCTCTATATGATGTGGTCTTTCCTTTTCCTAGGATGATTGGGTAAGTTTCCCAAAGAATTTTAATTATTTTACCAACATTTTTTTCACAACAGGTAATTCAACACTTCAGTTTAACCCAACCATCTCAGAAAAGCTTATTTGAATAACTATTTTTCTTTGGAGACTTAGCAGTCTTGTAATCCCAGCACCATTCTTTCTTTTTCCCCTTTCTCAGTTGTTTAACCAGGACACACATTACTACCATTTAACCATAAAGATATAGGATAATTATATATAAGAGTAATCTGAGCATAAGGAAGTAACATGTCTGCTTTATGTGTCTCGAATATTTTTGTTTCCAAGATATTTTTAGACTATATATGGCTGGATGCTGCCCAGGAAAGTTGGTTATTCCATCAGAGATTTTCTCTTTCTATCTAAGTATTTTTAGATCTTTAGATCTTTGGAAAGTACTTTCCAAAATCCAGAATTTTAACCACTGGGGGATAATTAATGAGGATAAAAATGGTATTGGGATTTTAGCCAGCATCACACAAAGCCAGACCCACAGCCTGAGAGCTCCAGCTTCCAGACCCATGAGACTGTGCTTTTCCCAGGTCACCTAGTCTTCATATCTTAATGCCCTTTATACACATTTGATACTCATTTTAATTCTTAGTACTTATTGGGCTTAATTTTCTTTGACTTGCCTGTCTCTAGATAAGATTTTCTCTTTTGGTTATGAAAAAAAAAAAGAAATTTGATTGCCAATTATTATAGCTTCCAGGTATGAGCTTATTAATGATTTCTTGCATGTTTATGACATTCCTGACTATTTCCATTTGCTGTGACCCTAACCTGTTTTCCAAATTGCAATTTCTTCAGAGAACAACATGTTCTGCTGGAATCACTTGAAATAATGTCACAAATTACTCTTGGAGGTATCCTGAGCCAGGTGCAATGTCATGTTCACTTCAGTTTGTTATTGCTCTTGGCTTTGCCACAACTGAGGCTCAGTTCAGTTCAGTTCATTTTCGTCGCTCAGTCGTGTCCGACTCTTTGCGACCCCATGAATCGCAGCATGCCAGGCCTCCCTGTCCATCACCAACTCCCAGAGGTCACTCAGACTCACATCCATCGAGTCAGTGATGCCATCCAGCCATCTCATCCTCTGTCGTCCCCTTCTCCTCCTGCCCCCAATCCCTCCCAGCATCAGAGTCTTTTCCAATGAGTCAGCTCTTCGCATGAGGTGGCCAAAGTACTGGAGTTTCAGCTTTAGCATCATTCCTTCCAAAGAAATCCCAGGGCTGATCTCCTTCAGAATGGACTGGTTGGATCTCCTTGTAGTCCAAGGGACTCTCAAGAGTCTTCTCCAACACCACAGTTCAAAAGCCTCAATTCTTTGGCGCTCAGCTTTCTTCACAGTCCAACTCTCACATCCATACATGACCACAGGAAAAACCATAGCCTTGACTAGATGGACCTTTGTTGGCAAAGTAATGTCCCTGCTTTTGAATACGCTATCTAGGTTGGTCATAACTTTTTTCCAAGGAGTAAGCGTCTTTCAATTTCATGGCTGCAGTTATCATCTGCAGTGATCTTGGAGCCCAAAAAAATAAAGTCTGACACTGTTTCCACTGTTTCCCCATCTATTTGCCATGAAGTGATGGGACCAGATGCCATGATCTTCCTTTTCTGAATGTTGAGCTTTAAGCCAACTTTTTCACTCTCCTCTTTCACTTTCATCAAGAGGCTTTTTAATTCCTCTTCAATTTGTGCCATAAGGGTGGTGTCATCTGCATATCTGAGGTTATTGATATTTCTCCCAGCAATCTTGATTCCAGCCTGTGCTTCATCCAGCCCAGTGTTTCTCATGATGTACTCTGCATATAAGTTAAATAAGCAGGTGACAATATACAGCCTTGACATACTCCTTTTCCCATTTGGAACCAGTCTGTTGTTCCATGTCCAATTCTAACTGTTACTTCATGACCTGCATACAGGTTCCTCAAGAGGCAGGTCAGGTGGTCTGGTATTCCCATCTCCTTCAGAATTTTCCACAGTTTCTTGTGATCCACACAGTCAAAGGCTTTGGCATAGTCAATAAAGCAGAAATAGATGTTTTTCTGGAACTCTCTTGCTTTTTCGATGATCCAGCAGATGTTGGCAATTTGATCTCTGGTTTCTCTGCCTTTTCTAAAACCAGCTTGAACATCTCAGATCGTATTAAATAGACACAACTTATTTACATCTCACCTTACTGGCAAAGTTAACTGACGTTTCTTTCCATTTGATGCATGCTGTTTAACATCACGATGAGCTCTGGATTAAATCCGTTTTCATTCACTGTCTGTCATTCCATGCAGCTCGATTCCTGGCCTATTATTCCTTCCTTGTTTTCTTGGTTCTGTAACTTAACATGATCACTGGATAGCAGTCTTGGAAAAAGATTTTGAGCAAATTTATCATTCTGTGGAGGAGCTGGTGTCAAAATCCATTTCAAAAATTCAGATCTTTGAAGATGAATTCCATGATGGCTCCAAACTTTCTTTGAAGTATAAATAAGCTTCATAATCAAAACCAAAAATTGGTAAGTATTTAATGATAATGCTAGGTCTGCTTTTCTTATAATGATGATATTATAGCTACTAACACTTATTGAGTAGTAACTGTAGCATACATTCTAAATATTTTGTATGCATTGATTGCCTCATTTAATCTCATAATAGCCATCTCCTTGGTTTTCAGATGAGGCACAGAGAAAGTAAGTAACATGTTCAAAATAACTCAATGACTAGACATTGAAGCCATGATTGGAACTTGGACATACCTGATTCCAGATTCTATAGTTCTTAATCACCACCCATTGTTATAATAAAGAGGAGATCAAAGTGATCAACTAAACAAATCTTCTCAGGAAAGAGGACAAGATATTTTAATCTCCAGGTATCTTTTGGAATCAAGTTAATTGGTTGTAAGTCATAGGATCTGTCAACTTTCATTTATGTATGTGGCAACTTTAATGTTTTTAAAATGCAAACACTGTATCTTCTTTCATTTAATAAACATTAGTTGGGTAAGCTTCTGTCAGGAGGTACCATGCTATGTGTGGCTAAGGCATAAAGTTAAAAGACACATTCATTGCCTCAGTTCAGCTCAGTTCAGTCACTCAGTCGTGTCCGAGTCTTTGCAACCCTATGAACCGCAGCATGCCAGGCCTCCCTGTCCATCACCAACTCCCGGAGGTCACTCAGACTCACGTCCATTGAGTCAGTGATGCCATCCAGCCATCTCATCCTCTGTCGTCCCCTTCTCCTCCTGCCCCAAGTCCCTCCCAGCATCAGAGTCTTTTCCAATGAGTCAACTCTTCGCATGAGGTGGCCAAAGTACTGGAGTTTCAGCTTTAGCATCATCCCTTCCAAAGAAATCCCAGGGCTGATCTCCTTCAGAATGGACTGGTTGGATCTCCTTGCAGTCCAAGGGACTCTCAAGAGTCTTCTCCAACACCACAGTTCAAAAGCCTCAATTCTTTGGCGCTCAGCCTTCTTCACAGTCCAACTCTCACATCCATACGTGACCACTGGAGAAACCATAGCCTTGACTAGATGGACCTTTGTTGGCAAAGTAATGTCTCTGCTTTTCAATATGCTGTCTAGGTTGGCTCAGTTGCTCCCTATAAAATAAAAGCAGCAGGCACAGAAACAGAACCTTGAAATACAAAGTGGTAAATGTTATGATGGGAGTGTTCACAAAGCATAAGGCTGAAGGAAAGGAGACCACTCCCATTTGGGTTTGTGATAATATGTCAACATACTCTGATGTTCAGTTGTTACCCTCAACAATGTAAATACTCTGGAAAGAATCTAAAACTCTGTTTCTTAAATAAATAAGTTTTCCAAGAGATATACTATAGTGTCGTAATTTAAGAATGTACACTGTGGAGCCACGGTAGCTGGATTTGAATCCTAGTTCCATTAATTTTAAGGAACTTACTAAACCTCCGTGTGGTTCAGTTTCCTTATCTATAAAATGAGGATAATTTAAATAATGAAATTGTTGTGAGAACTAAATGAGTTTTAAATAATATGTGTGAATTCTTTAGAGCAGCAGACCCCAATCTTTCTGGCACAAGGGACTGGTTTCATGGGAGACACTTTTTCCAGGGACCAAGTTGGGGTTTCCAGGGACCATGGTTTCAGGATGATTCAAGTGCATTACATTTATTGTGCACTTTATTTCTATTATTATTATTACATTAGCTCCACCTCAGGCCATCAGGCATCAGATCCCAGAGATTGGGGACACTTGCCTTAGAGCATTACCTAATGTATAATAAGCACTATATTATTAACTATTTTTATTATAATTATAAATAAAATTGATAAATATAAAAATCTTTATAAAGTAAAAATGGATAATTTTCTTCAAATGGACAGGTGCTATTAGTGACAATATATACTTCAGTTCAGCTCAGCTCAGTCATGTCCAACTCTTTGCGACCCCACGGACTACAACACACCAGGTGTCCCTGTCCATCAGCAATTCCTGGAGTTTACTCAAACTCATGTCCATTGAGTCGGTGATGCCATCCAACCATCTCATCCTCTGTCATCCCCATCTCCTCCCACCTTCAATCTTTCCCAGCATCAGGGTCTTTTCAAATGAGTCGGTTCTTTGCATCAGGTGGCCAAAGTATTGGATTTTCAGCTTCAACATCAGTCTTTCCAATGAATATTCAGGACTGATTTCCTTTAGGATGGACTGGTTGGATCTCCTTGCAGTCCAAGGGACTCTTAAGAGTCTTCTCCAATACCACAGTCCAAAAGCATCAATTCTTCATCACTCAGCTTTCTTTACAGTCCAACACTCACATCCATACATGACTACTGGAAAAACCATAGCTTTGACTAGACAAACCTTTGATGGTAAAGTAATGTCTCTGCTTTTTAATATTGAGCCTTTTATATATTCTAGGTATCTTGCCAGGGTCTGGGGGACAAATTCAACTCTGTAACTTGGGAATACTCAATAAGCTTATAATAAACAGAAAGCAAAAAAAAAAAACTAGGTAAGTGATATATAAATATAATATGCAATGGGAAAACACAGATGAATGGAAAAATTAATTCAGTCCTGATAGATCCAGAAATGCTTCGCTGACATTTGAGCCAGACCTTGGAAGGAATCTGTGGGCTTCCCTGATAGCTCAGTGGTAAAGAATCTGCCTGCAGTTCAGAAGACCCCTGTCAAATTCCTGGGTCACGAAGATGTGCTGGAGAAGGGAAAGGCTACCCACTTCAGTATTCTTGGACTTCCCTTGTGGCTCAGCTGGTAGAGAATCCGCCTGCAATGTGGGAGGCCTGGGTTCGATCCATGGGTTAGGACGATCCCCTAGAAAAGGGAAAGGCTACCCACTCCAGTATTCTGGCCTGGAGAATTCCATGGCCTGTGTACTCCATGGGGTTGCAAAGAGTTGGACACGACTGAGCCACTTTCACTTCACTTCACTTTGGAAGGAATCCAACCAAAGAATACTGAGGTCATTCCAGGATTAGGGAGCAGCGTGGCAAAGAAATGAAAGGATAACAGAAGAACGAAGTTGAAGGCTTATGGGCTGCTAATGAAGCAGTGTCTGGAGATGAGCAGGGAAAAGGAGAATTAGTTTTTACCAAAAGACTTGTAGTCATGTCCAAACTAGGAAGAGTACGATGGAACATGATAACATCTGCATTTTAGAAATATTCCTGTGGTGCAATGGGGAACGTATTTGAAGACAGTAAAAGGTAGAAAAATTCATCAAGAGATTACTGCGATGATCTTAGTGAGAAATGATGATGACTTCAACCAGGGCCATGACTAAGGAAAGGGGAAGAGAGAAGATAGAATAAAAGTATCAACAAGGCACAGGGACCGATTGGACATGGTAGATAAAGAGATGCACCGTAGGATGTCTAGAAGCATCCCTGTTTTCTGCCCACTAGATGCCAGTAACACTCCCCTTCCACCCCAGTTGGGACAGCCAAAAAATGTCTTCAGGCATTTACGCCCTGACGGGCAAATGGCCTCCAGTTAAGAACAACTGCTCTAAAGTCTTCTCTGTCTCTAAAACACAATGAGTATTTATCGAAAGAGAAAGAAACCAGGAAACTTTGTGTAATTTCACATGAAAATTTTAAATCTTACTTATACTTTCCACAATTCTCATACCCTTTATCAGAAAGTTCAGCACCCATGTGCTTGCTTTTTAAATCTCCTATTGCTATGGCAGTCTTCTCAGTCCAATCCTTGCCTTGCAAAGACTAGGTTTGTATCAGTAGAAACTACAATTCCCAAGTTCCCTTGCTTTCTGGCTTCCGGTAAGGTCAGCCAATGGAAGGCACTGACAGAAGGCTAGCGAGAGAAAGAGGAAAGAAACCAGGGCACTTCCCTCTTTCTCTGTTCTGACAGCAGCTGCTGAGTCACCTTCATGTCTCCTACCAGACAGTCTCTTTTCTATGTCCCTGCCATGGTTCCATCTTCCACCAGGTGGCCCAAGATTCTGGCTTCTGGTTACAATTTCTCCATCCCTCTAGTTCTACAAGTGGTAGCAATATCCTACTGTTCTGAATCTCTAGTTTACCTTACCATCCCATTTGACTTCTTCTTCTATCACCCACTTGTGCAGGCAGTTGCTATGCATTAAATTGTATGCCCCTTCAACCCCAAATTCATATGTTTGTACCCTAACCCTCAGGGTGGCTCTATTTGTAATAACAAAGTAATTAAGGTTAAATGAGGGCTTCCCAGGTGGCACTAGTGGTAAAGAACCTGCCTGCCAATGCAGGAGATATAAGAGAAACAGTTCCAAACCCTGGATTGGGAAGATCCCTTGGAGTAGGAAATGGCAACCCATTCCAGAATGCTTGCTGGAGAATCCCATGGACAGAGGAGCCTTGCAAGATACAGTCCATGTGGTTGCAAAGAGTCGGACGTGACTGGAGCACCTTAGTGTGCATGCACAATGTTAAATGAGATCATAAAGGTGAAGCCCAAATCTGATAGGATTAGTGTCCTTTGATGATGAAACACTAGAGAGCTCACTCTCTCTTGCTGTCATGTGAGAAAAAGTGAACAGGTGGCCGATTGCAAGCTAGAAGAGAGCTCTCACCAGGAATAGCATCTGCCAAGAATTTGATCTTGAACTTCCAGAATTGTGAGACTATTAATTTCTGCTGTTTAAGTCACTCAGTCTATGGTATTTTGTTGTGACAGGCTGAGTTAACTAAAACAGCAGTTCCCATATTATGTGACTATTTCCATTGTTTGAAATAGCTGTGCCTAACCTGACTGATTATACAGTGGAAGTGAGAAATAGATTTAATGGACTAGATCTGATAGACAGAGTGCCTGATGAACTATGCACGGAGGTTCGTGACATTGTACAGGAGACAGGGATCAAGACTAGCCCCCAAAAAAAGAAATGCAAAAAAGCCAAATTGCTGTCTGAAGCTGTCTGTGAAATATTTATATTTCAAAAATAGCTGTGAAAAGAAGGGACACGAAAAGCAAAGGAGAAAAGGAAAGATATACCCTTTTGAATGCAGAGTTCCAAAGAATAACAAGGAGAGATAAGAAAGCCTTCCTTAGCGATTAATGCAAAGAAATGGAGGAAAACAATAGAATGGAAAAGACTAGAGATCTCTTCAAGAAAATTAGAGATACCAAGGGAACATTTCATGCAACGATGGGCTCAATAAAAGACAGAAATGGTATGGACCTAACAGAAGCAGAAGATAATAAGAAGAGGTGGTAAGAATACACAGAAGAACTATACAAAAAAATAGATCTTCATGACCCAGATAATCACAATAGTGTGATCATTCACCTGGAATGTGAAGTCAAGTGGGCTTTAGAAAGCATCACTACAAATAAAACTAGTGGAGGTGATGGAATTCCAGTGGAGCTATTTCAAATCCTGAAAGATGATGCTGTGAAAGTGCTTCACTCAATATGCCAGCAAACTGGAAAACTCAGCAGTGGCCACAGGACTGGAAAAGGTCAGTTTTCATTCCAGTCCCAAAGAAAGGCAATGCCAAAGAATGCTCAAACTACTGCACAATTGCACTCATCTCACATGCTAGTAAAGTAATGCTCAAAATTCTCCAAGCCAGGCTTCAGCAATACGTGATCCGTGAACTTCCTGATGTTCAAGCCGGTTTTAGACAATGCAGAGGAACCAGAGATCAAATTGCCAACATCCGCTGGATTATGGAAAAAACAAGAGAGTTCCAGAAAAATATCTATTTCTGCTTTATTGACTATGCCAAAACCTTTGTGTGGATCACAAGAAACTGTGGAAAATTCTGAAAGAGATGGGAATACCAGACCACCTGACCTGCCTCTGAGAAAACTTTATGCAGGTCAGGAAGCAACAGTTAGAACTGGACATGGAACAACAGACTGGTTCCAAATAAGAAAAGGAGTATGTCAAGGCTGTATATTGTCACCCTACTTATTTAACTTATATGCAGAGTACATCATGAGAAACACTGGGCTGGATGAAGCACAAGCTGGAATCAAGATTGCTGGGAGAAATATCAATAACCTCAGATATGCAGATGACACCTGCCACTTAAGAAAGAGATAAAAAATGCCTGACACTTGTAGCCTGTTTCCTCTGTTTGGAGACCCCTGGCCTTCCTGCCTGTTACCCTCTCAGCAACGAGAATAAACTAAAGTGACATGAAACAATACAGATGAATCTCACAAAATGTTGAGCAAAAGAAGCTAGAATGCAGACTTTACTTTCTATTTGTAGAAAGTTCAAGAAGGAGCAAAATAAATCGATGGTCATAGAAATTAGAAGAATGGTTACCTTTAGGGAGGTATTTGCTGAAGGGTAGTGATGTATTGATAAATGTTTAACAACCAGTACTCCAAAAGAATGCCCTGATCTTACAGAATTTCTGTGATGTAAATACTTAAGTACTCCCACAATGGTGGATTTCAAGGTACTAATGTGTTGTCACTGAGCACGAAGATGGGAAGAGATGTATATGTACATGTATAGATTTTGCTCTGACAAGTGAGTTGTCTACTACAAACTGGCACATACCAAGAGCATTGGGGTAACTTGAACTTCTAAGGGTTGTGCTTAACTAAATGTTGGAAGTGTATTGAATAGCTAAGTTATTGAAACATTTACTACTAAATACTGATTACCTCTTATAGAGACACTAAAGAGATTTGGGATTAAAAATAAGTGATGCTTGGTGTCATCCTAAAATGTTCTAAGAAAACCAAGATTTTAGAAATTATTACTGGTATTTATGCTCACCAATCTATAAAATGCTAAAATAAAAGTCAGTTTTTGGTTGCTTGAGGGAAGTAGGAAGTATGTTCCCGGTAAAGAAGGAGATCTTTAAAAGGGAGGAATTCACTTAGATCTTTCAGTCTGAGACTTTTACAGTCTCAGCAAAGCAAAAAAGTCTATGATCAATTATGGTTGTATAAATCATCAGGCCAAGTTTATTGCAACAAGACCTATATTACAAACAAGTCTTAATTTGGTTATATTTGGTAAAAATGATGGTGATTTTAGGGAGAAAAAGATGTTTCAATGAATGTTAAATCCCAGTTGGTTAATGGAGGATAGTTCTATGTTGTTAGCATATATTAATGTAAAATTTAATTGCACTATTAAAGGACACTCTAGGGCTGTTTCTGAAGCTTATCTTAGTAATCTGTCTTTGGATGAAGATCAGATGCCTCATACATGACCTGCAATCAAGACTGGAAGAGGTAATTTAAGGAACTGTCTCCAACCTGGATGGGAGGACCTTTCTATCAGGTTCTCTTAACTAGCTCATGCCCAGTGAAACTGAAGGAAAATTGACTCTTGGGTTAACTCCCACTTCCAAAGGCCCCTAAGCTGGACTGGTCTATAGAGAGGCCTGCTGACGTCAATCTCACCTTAAAACAATGCTCTAACAAAGGAAACTAAACTACACAAGGACGAGAAGATGACATCAGAAGTAGACAGCTTTCCCAAGATGCTGGTCTGACTTTTATGATCATTTATAATGTTTTCTTGATTCCTTGGACCTGTGCCTATCAATCAAATGTTTTCTATCATGGACACGATTCTATCCTAGTATAAACTCAATCCAATTGTTTGGTTGTGGCCAATTACATATGTCTAGTACTTACGGGATTACCTTGGTGGATTTCTGTTCTCTAGGGATACCCACTAGCAAATTTATTTTAGATGAATGTTCAGTCCTTTTCTATTTTCATGATATTATTAGATGGGATTCTCTCACCTGGCCAGTTAATAATACCTGCTCTGGGAATGTTGGCCATAGATTTAACTTTTCTCTTACAGTCATTTAAACTTATTTGGAGTGATGAGCTAAGTCTCAATAAAAAATCAACTTCTCATCTATTTAAAGGAAAACTCCCACAACTATGGGGAGAATCTACATAATTAACACCAGGCTATGGTCATTTAGGTTTAAAGGTTCCTCTATGTTGCGAACGGTTAAATCATACTAAAAATGGTCAACCTGGTAATTATGAGACAAGGCTGGGTGCTTTATGAACTATACCTATTATTACCCTTACAGTGGTTGGTATGGAACTCAGTGGATTTGTGGCCCTAATTCATGGCCTTCACATCTACAGGGATGGATATGAAACTGTAGCCTGGGAATTTATGTAGCATGAATTTAAGGTCATACGTGTTAACAAATTAGAGGTAACGCTAACCAATTTACCACTGGTATGATCCCAATGGGTCAAAGTTCTGTATTCTACCCATATGACCACTTGGCAGCTTGTGTGTGTGTGCCTTCAATGGGGTTGGAGAATGTAATTGACCATATCTAAGCCTTAACAACTTTCATAAGATTTAAATGATAGTAACTGGGCTATTAGCCTATTGAATTCTGTCTCTGTAATGAGAAAGGCAGTGCTACGCATTGCAAGGCCCTTGACACCTTAGAGCATCTTGGGGAGATATTTGTGCTATCATTCAAACTGAGTGCTGTACTTTCATACCTTATAAATCCTTGAATGTAACACATTTGAACCACATGAAAAATCAGATTTCTGCTTTAAGTGACCCATTCCCTAGTCTTGATGATCTTTTAAAAAAACTGGTGTGGGAGGCTCATTGCTAAAATAGTTATTTTTAATTCCACTAGTGTTATTAACTATACCATTTGTATTTTGCTTGTTTCACAAGATTATTATTTCTTGTATTACCAAGTATATGACTGAGCCTCCAACAAAAATGATAACTAGACTTGAAGCAGTTGATCAAATGTATAGCTTGATATATGATCCATGATTGTAACAGTGTAACTCTAGGTATGAAAAGTTGCAACGAGAAGGAATACTTTCCTGGACCATAACTAGAAGACAGGTGTCCAGAGATCTTTGACTATTAAGACCTAAGCCAGTAATAATACACTGAGTGTCTTATCAACAAAAACCTTCTTCAGAACTGGGAACGAGCCTTCCCAGAAACGCGGGACAAAATGGTCATGAAATGCCCCCCAAAGTATGGTCGGATTTATGACTACAAGGGAGCTGTGTCGACTAGAAATTGGCACTTGCAAGAGCATTGCCAACGACTGAACAACAAGCCTTTGCCATCTGCCTCTATGGAGACTGAACCCCAAGCTGCTATAGCTGCTGGCCTTCAACAACCCCCGAGGGAGTCAGGGTGGAGTGAGGCGCTCTGTGCTCCAGGGAATCTGGTGGGACAGGTCTTTAGATGGTTGGATGTTTTTAGGAACAGATTTTATGATCTCAATCCTTGCATCTCCTCATATCTAGAGAAGCACTAAATCCCTTCATGGTGATATCAGATCATCATGACTAACAGAAAGCCTTTTGTAAAATGAGTGCTTCATGGTACTGAACTCCCCCTTCATCAAAACCTTATAAATTATCTTTCCCCCACTGCCAATTTGGAGCAGTCTCTCAGAGCTATCTGAGATGCTGCCTCCTGGGCTGCAGTCCTCATTTTGTCCCAAATAAAACTTAATTCACAACTCTCAAGTTGTACATCTTTTTTTAGTTGACATGGTGAAAGCCAGCTTTAGCATGCCCCACAGTGAAGGGTAGCATGAAGGGCATCTGGTGTGCTGGAGATGCTCTGTATCTTCATCTGGACAGTGCATACTATCCAGGTAGTGAATACTTGAGATTTGTACACTTTATTGTATATACGTACATATGCGTGCAGGCTAAGTCATTTCAGTTGTGTCCAATTCTTTGAAACCCCATGGACTGCAGCCTGCCAGGCTCCTCTGTCCATTGGATTCTGCAGGCAAGCATACTGGAGAGGGTTTCCAGGCCTCCTCAAGGAGATGTTCCTGACCCAAGGATCTAACCCACATGTCTCATGTCTCCTGTATTGGCAGGTGGGTTCTTTACCACTAGCACCACCTGAGAAGCCCTTATTGTGTGGATATTATGCCTCAGTATAAAGTAAAATGCAAAAATGCTCATGAGAATTAAAAAGATAAAAGCACTTATAACTATGTCCCAGAGGAAAATCCACAGACATACCAGCAATTCACTGGCTGGAAAGGAAGCATCTTCTTGTCCTCAACAGAGAGAAAAACAGACCCCATTAGTAAACCCTGGCAAGACTGGCAAACTAATGGCAAGACGCCACTAGTAAACATAGACAAGACGTGGTGACTTTTCTCTAGGCCGCTCTCAGTCTTCCAACATGAGCCTTAATTCAATCTTATCACCAATGGTTGAGACATCTCATGAGAGAGTATTGCTTCTGAAAAGACTAGACACACAGCCCTGACTAACTATGGCCCTGTTACTCAGAGATTATTATTCCACTGGGTGGCTCCAGATGAATCCTTTAAGCTGTGTTCAGTACCACCTGAACACAATAATCAGACAGGATCGCACCAAAGAAAAGACTATTGCTTTTATTTTGGGGGAAAATGCACAGTCATATAATTTCCTTGTGTCTCTGAAACTTTAAATATGTTCAATATGACAGGAAGATCTCTGTGATCCAGCTAAATGACACATTTTAATAGGAAAGCTGCTCTTAACATGGCACTCATATATTTAAAGTAACAACTCCAAAGTAAAACTTTAAAGGGGTTTGACTGATGATGGCTTGACACATCCACAGTTTTATTTCTTCCTCATCTGGCAGTACAGGACAATTGAAAATATCAGACCAAGTACCTAGAAAATAGAATGACAGGAGGAACGTGGAATTTAAGGGATACACTAGAGATATTATAAATAAAAAGAACATTATTTATGAAAAAATTCTGGCTATTGACAATTCTAATATTATTAATCTAAGCCATCTCTCTTACTGGGAGTCTAACATTGAGAAAGCTTCTGAGTATTTTTTGTCTTCATCAGGGTTTTCAGCTGGCAGTCTGCCTCCATCTGGCCCTATTTGATCGTGCAGTAGCACTGCCTCTGGAGCAACCCAACCTTCTGAAACACACACACCCTTCTGTAGGTCATGGCCCTGAACTCCAGGGAACTCAGGCCTCCGGGACTAAAGACACCGACTGCTTCTATCATCTGGTTTAGATCATCCACGTCAAAATCGAGGAGTCTAGAATTTCTCTTGCCATATTTTTAGGCATCTCCAAGAAGAATGGGGAAAAAAAGTAACTTTTTTTCTTAAAAATCTTCTAAATCTAAAGGGAATAGCAACATCCAGGCATTTCCTTTAAAGTGAGAATGTACAGCTGAAAATCTGCGGCATAATTTCCATCTCATTAGGTGGTTCCCCCAAGAATAAGGGACCTCAAAACAGTGCCTAATTGGCTCTGAAGTTGGTGAGTGGCATGCTGTGGCTTTGCAGAAATGACAGAAAGGACCTGTGTGTACTGTTGATGGAAAGTTTTGGCTCCACCAGCCTCCTCCAAGGAGAGGCAGAGAAAGGGTGAGACACCATTTATGCTGAGTCATGTCCAGTGCTCCCCCTGTACTAAGATGTCCTGCTCACTATTCCTTTCCTGGAAATGCCCTCCAGATGAGAACTGATGCCCAATATTTTTTTCCTACCAAAAAAAAAAAAATATATATATATATATATATCAACACCAATTCTCTGGAAGGATAACAACTTTCATTCAGAAAGTTCTAAAAGTCATCCTTTTAGAATGACTTGAGAAAATGTTACAATTTAGTCTTTTGCTTTGCTCCCAAGCCTTAAATCTGGGAGACCAGTACCAGGAAAGAAGAAAATGTCCAAAACATTTGGGTTTTTTCATAACATCTTGCAGATGTTACAGAAAAACTTGAATGAACATTTTTGCCAACCCATCAGTAAAAGGGCTGTGATAGTCAACAGGTGAGATGTCTCCCTGAGATACTTTTTATTTCCCAATATATAAGTGGGTTTTTGCTGTTGCAAACTTGAAATAGAAGCCCACCATGCATCGGCAAACTAGACAGTTAATATCACACTTTCCTGCATTTTACTGCCTCTGAAGAGAAAACGTATCATTGTTCACAAAAACAGGTAATAATTAGGAGATTCATCCTACAGTAATATACACTAAGACTCAGAATAATCTTGCTAAGTAATGTGCACAAGCTCCCATATTCTGAAGCCATCTAAAAAATGTAAAATTACTTTTTGCTCTTATTTAACTGCTCCATTCCTGAAACCTTCTGTTAGTATAACTTTTAGCCTACAAGTGGTTACTATCAGTGTCAATGGATTTTTTCTTTTCTTTTTTCTTTTCTTAATTAAAGTGAAGAGAGAAAGTACTGATCTTTTTTTGTGCTTTTAAGTTGCTATAGTCAAGTAAGGAGAGATATCATAGTTTGGCTGTTTAACTTAATAATGAGAATCCCAATGTCTATAGATAAAAAATAAATCATTTGGGGACTTCCCTGGTGGTCCAGTGGCTAAGACTCGGGGCTCCCAAAGTAAGGGGCCCAGGTTCAATCCCTACTCAGGAAACTAGATCCCTCATGCAGCAACTAAGACCTGGTAAAACCAAAGAAATTAATTAAAAAAAAAATAAGAAACAAAGGAACTTTTACAATGGGCAGAATAGAGAGAAAGACTTATTGCCCAGCATCATTTGATTTTGGTCATATATTGGATGTAAAGAAAGACAGCTACATATACCAACCAAGAATGCTTCATACCTGGACCTATTCATTTGGGCTAGAAGGAAGTATGGAGGAGGGTATGGCAACCCACTCCAGTATCTTGCCTGGAGAATCCCATGGACAGAGGAGCCTGACAGGATACAGTCCATAGAGTCACAAAGAGTCTTACACAACTGAAGTGATTTAGCATGCACAAGGAGGTCAGGTTTAACAGCCCAATTTGCTAATCATAGTTTCAACCCTCTCTCTTATGCTTTGGCTGGGAAAGTCCACCAGTAACCTAAATGAAAATCTAGGATACTAAATTGCTTCAATCTCTGCTAAAATTCCTCTCAGACAGTGATGTGGCACAAGAGAGGTAAAAGCTACCAGAAAACCCAAGGAGAACACTGGGCAGCATTTGTGAGAGTGAAGCAGAAGTTACTTCACTGAGCAAACCAGCCTACAGAGGTGTTAACTAGGGAGATGCCTTATACTGGTAGGATTCTTGCCAAGGCCCTGACGTGGGTTGTGAGTGAATTTGACTCACTTGATATCTAAATTAGCAAGATCCAATTATTGATTACAAAACGCTTCCCTGAAAGTTTTATTTCATCTTTTTGCAAAGAATTTCAGGTCACATTAAAAAAAAAAAAAAAAAAAACTTTCAGTTTCTGCAAAAGTCCTACCAGGAGGGCCCATCAAGATAAAAACCTATACAGAATTCTTGTTTTTCAAAGTCAATAATCAAATTGATGAGAGCAAATGCAGACATCTCAAGCAAAGCTTCCTCAAAAACTTCTCCAAGTGAGTCCATAGTTCTTACAGTGAGAAAATCAAAGTCAACTGTCTAATTTTTAGAACTTGTTAGATTTCTCTATAACAGAATAACAGGAAAATAGCTCTCCACACTTCTGAGCTCAGTTATTTTCTGTTTCAAAATCAGGAAGAGAGATAAAAAGTCGTAAAGTTTGTATTTTCATTTTGTTTGGTGCTGTTTCTTCAAATGAAGAAACATTAACTCTGTGCTAGTTTTCAATGGGAAAAGAATAGCTGGGACGAAAAACTGTATGGAAACTAATTCCATTTTCTCCCCCCAGGAGAGAAATCATTCAGAAAGAATAGCTTCAGCCCTGCTGAATTCCTAAGACTATAATCCCCTCCCCAGACCCAAGGACAATAGATGCAGCTGCTGGGCCTCAGGCACTTGGTACCCAGTGCTTTTCTGGAGTACCTGGTTTGTATTTTGCTTTTCATACATTTGTTAGAAAAATTAATGAACAAACAAGGGAATAAACAAAGAATAAATAATGCAAGATAATACTGTACCTCAATAGCCGCCAGTCCAAATGCTAGTGCAATAACTATGAAAAGACGTTTTGAAAACATTTGGCTAATCGAGGCAAAGCATGACTGTTAAAAACAAAATATACAAAATTACTTTTTGCCAAATTTTGACCTTGTTGTAATATGTACAGATTTTTATTCATTGGGTTGACTTTTTACATGACTCAATATACTCAACAAAAAGGAATTGGATTATTCCTATTATTCCAGCTCCTACCTGGTGCCCCTAAAAGGTTGTAACTGTTGTGGTTTGTTCATACATTAGGAAGCATTTGAGGAACAAAGTTTTGCTTCAACTTCCTAATTGCTGAATCTAGGACTATTTAGCTATAAATATTCATTTTACCCTAACTTCTGATTGTTCATTTTAGAGCTATTATCACCTTGACTGTGTATCTTTTAGGTTTGTAACCTGCAGCAGAGAGTTCCCTAGTTGAGGTTTCAGCTAATTATAGTATAGATTTTCATTTTTAAAACAAGTTCTTTTTCAAAAATCCCTTAATATGTCTCAGGGTTATTTTTACCTTAAAAAGGAAAAAAAAAATCATTCTATCTACTGTTACATTCTTACCTTAGACAAAAAAAGAATTTAGAAAATTGTCTCTCTGCCACATTTTTAAACATTTATTCAAAGCAGCATGAAATATTAAGCTCAAATTATTTTAGTATACTTTGAAGTCAGGTTGATTCCTCTAGCTCCACTCTTCTTTCTCAAGATTGCTTTGGCTACTCGGGGTCTTTTGTATTTCCATACAAATTGTGAACTTTATGTTCTAGATTTGTGAAAAATACCATTGATAGTTTGATAGGGATTGCATTGTAAAGCAATTATCCTACAATTAAAAATAAATTCATTAAAAATATTTTAGGCTAGACCTAAAATTTTCAGCAACTGTAAATTATGTGGATATTTTTTTAAATGGAAAAAGAATATGCAATATAATAGTGGTATTGTCTGTATTGCCAGAAAATATATTATTCCTATAATAGTCTTATAAATGCAAAGGGTTAACAAAATATTGCTGTTTGTTAAATAAAATTCTCCATGTGGTTGAGTAAAACAGTTTTTTTCTCTGCATTCCTGCATGTAATAGGTTTCTCCATTCTCATCTGATTCAAAATGGTAAACTTTAGAGGGAATTATTATATCATTCAAGATAAACTATGAGATTAATGATATCTACTGAGTCACATTCATTATATTTTAGGTGTTTTCTCCCTTCTTCCCCTCTAGATAATCAGGTTATCTTGGCAAAAGGGAAGGGAAAAAATGTGAAATATGGACATTCCAGATTTCTTATTTTTCCAGACTTCTTTCAAATGACACAAGGCAGACAAAAGTATTTTGTGACTTTATGATCTTCCTTTTGGGAAACTGGTGCAACCAGAAGACTACCTTCAGCTGAATTATGTGTGAATTTGGAGGGAATATCTATTATTTTTCAGGATAATATTAGGGCTTTTCAAAATCTATTCTTAGGAAAGATATCTTTGAGTTGAATCTTTAACAAGACACAGATAGCAATTTGCAATTTAATTTACTAATTCCTTCAATAACCTAAGAGGAAACTGCATTTGTTAAAATATTTATTCCCACTTTTCCTTGTGGAGATTGTGTCACTAAAATTATGTAGACAGAAGGAGAACAGAGAGGAGTATAAAAATTAATAATGAAGTATTTTAGTCAGATCACTTTGGTAGCTCTGTAATCTGATGGATAATTTCTCCCCCAATATGTTACTTTAAATATTGGAACAGCAATTTCTCTTCAGAACAGTCTCCTTAATTTTGATAAAATTATTGGGCTGGCCAAAAAATTCATTTGGGTTTTTTCATAACATCTTGCAGATGTTACAGAAAAACTTGAATGAATATTTTTGCCAACCCATCAGTAAAAGGGCTGTGATAGTCAACAGGTGAGATGTCTCCCCTGAGATACTTTTTATTTCCCAATATATAATTAACCTCAGTAGCCAGTACTCAACCCATGCTAGACTGAAAATAAATCTTTAGATATTATAGAAATTAACCCATTGAAATATCATATCTTTCATGTATCTCTTTCCCAACTAGACTATAATCTCCTAGAGGGTCCAAAAGCATGTCTAAGTCTAGCAAAGTCTATCTGACACATGGTGGTGGTAGTTTAGTCATTAAGTCCTGTCTGACCCTTGTGATCCCACGGACCATAACCTGCCAGGCTCCTCTGTCCATGGGATTTTCCAGGCAGGAATACTGGAGTGGGTTGTCAATCCCTTCTCCAGGGGATCTTCCAAACCCAGGAATTGAACCTGGGTCTTCTGCACTGCAGGCAGATTCTTTACCAACTGAGCTATGAGGGAGGCCTATCTGACACATAGTAGGCACCAAAGAATAATAACAAATAAGTGAAACATTAATATCAACTGTCATTTTTGTACACATCCATCCAAAGTTTCTTCCAGGAAGAAGGAATAAATTATGTAAAACCCTACGGTAAGGGGTAGATATCATGTCCTCCAGGAAGCTGTATCTTGAACTCCAAAGACTGAGATAGATGGGGTTAGATATCTTGTGCCTGTCCCTATCCAAGAAATACCAGTAGTTCATTGAATTAAAGTTGCCTGATTATTTTTCTCTCTTCCCTAGGAGAGCATTCACTTCATGAGTGCAGACACTGCAGCATATTCAGGAATGGATACCCAGCAGCTGATAAAAGGCCAGCACATAGAAAGTGGTCAGTAAATATTTGATGAATTAAGCAATAATAAGGAATACGACATCCACGTATTAACACCTGCAAGTAACATAAATATGTCGTCTATAACACATGAAACACAAACCCAAGTTTTCAGTGACTTTAAAGGTGTGAAGCAACTTCTCAACTGAAACAATAATTAGATAAACTGGTAGGTACACTTAACATTCAAAGCTGAAATCTCTAAAGCCCAAGTTATTTTTCTACATTCAATACAATTACTTGAGAAAAGCAAACTTTGATTTGAAAAATAAAGCTTTACTTTGAAAATTAAAGTAAAAATATACATTTCTAAAGCATATGTTAAAATAGAAAAAAAAAATAGTGGAGAAAAAATGATTAAAGTCACCAAAGAGAGGACAAAATAAATTTTATCTGTTAGTTTGTACTTGCCTCCCCTTGCAGCAGAATGATTCTTTGATCTAGTAAAGTTGAGTTTAAATGATGCCAAACTCATAGAAGAAATAAAATACTTTTATTCTTTTATATCTGCTTTTATCTTTTAAAAAGGATTTATTTTTTATTTCTCAGGGAAATTCCTGGGACTTTTTTTTGTAATTGCTGAAATTTAATATTTTGTAGAGATTTTCATTGTGAATAAAATAACAGAACCACTTACTGTGCCAAATTGGATTTGTTCTCACCTGTTTGTAAATAGTTTTTCCACTATACTTTGTACAAGAAGAATCTGATTCACTTGGACATTCACATGTCCTATAATAGTGTTGAAAATTACTTCCCCAATCAGAAGCTCCATTGACCAAACCACAACATTTTAACTGTTTGATGAAAAGTAGATGTGAAAAACAGTCACTAGAGAGGATAAAAACACTGTCAATACATTGAATCACATTCTTTTGAAATCACTATAAAGATGCTTCTTAAACCAGAATATTATGTGAGTAACCTCATCTACCTCCCTGAATGTAGAAACAAGAATCAAAGAATATTCCATTTTGGACTTCATATCAATGGAGGAAAAATAAAGTTTCAGGTGCAAAAGTCTGAAGAATTTGGAAAAAATATTAAGCACTCACCTTCTATTTTTTAATGACAAAAGAGAGGCAGATTCAGATTTATGTTTCTTATATCTTAGGAAATAAGCTTCTAGAGGGCTCATGAGAAAGTTAACATTCCTTTAAAGTACCTTTACTTAAAAAATATGAGAGGTTTATAAGGTGAACCTTATATCTCATGACCTTTGATCACTTTTGGAGGAAAGGGGGAGAAGCATCTCAAAACCCAAAGAAGATGCTCAGTTGGCCTTCCATGAGATTGGATTTTACTTAGACATCTGTAAAACAACAAAGAGGGGGAAATTAAGAATGAAATTCTTAGAATAATGTCAGGAAGGTTAAGGCTTAAAATAAACCAAACATTTGGTTGTTGTTCAGTCACTCAGTCATGTTCAACTCTTTGCAATGCCATGGGCTACAGCGCAACAGGCTTCCCTACTCTTCACCAACTCCTGGAGCTTGCCCAAACTCATGTCCATTTAGTCAGTGATGCCATCCAACCATCTCATCCTCTGTCATCCCCTTCTCCTCCTACCTTCAAACTTTCCAAGCCTCAGGGTCTTTTCCAATGAGATAGCCACCTTCATATCAGGCTTCAGCTTTAGCATCAGCCCTTCCAGTGAATATTCAGGGTTGATTTCCTTTAGGACTGACTGGTTTGATCTCTTGTTGGAGAGTCTTCTCCAACACCACAGTTCAAAAGCATCAATTCTTCTGCGCTCAGCTTTCTTTATAGTCCAACTCTCATATCCATACATGACTACTGGAAAAACCATGCCTTGACTAGACAGACATCTGTTGTCAAAGTAATTTCTCTGTTTTTTAATATGCTGTCTGCTTTGGTCATAACTTTCCTTCCAAGGAATAAGCATCTTTTAATTTCATGGCTGCAGTCACTATCTGCAGTGATTTTGGAGCCCCCTCAAAATAAAGTCTCTCACTGTTTCCATTGTTTCCCCATCTATTTACCATGAAGTGATGGGACCAGATGCCATCTTCATTTTTTGAATGTTCTGTTTTAAAAAAAACTTTTTCACTCTCCTCTTTCACTTTCATCAAGAGGCTCCTTAGTTCCTCTTCGCTTCCTGGCATAAGGGTGGTGTCATCTGCATATCTGAGGTTATTGATACTTTTTCCAGCAATCTTGATTCCAGCTTATGCTTCATGCAGCCCAGCATTTTGCATGATGTACTCTGCATGGAAGTTAAATAAGCAGGGTGGCAATATATAGCCTTGATGTACTCCTTTCCCAATTTTGAAACAGTCTGTTGTTCCATGTCCAGTTCTAACTGTTGCTTCTTGACCATACAGGTTTCTCTGGAGACAGGTAAGGTGGTCTGGTACTCCCGACTCTTGAAGAATTTTCCACAGTTTGTTGTGATCCACACAGTCAAAGGCTTTAGCATAGTCAATGAAGCAGAATAAGATGTTTTTCTAGGATTCTCTTGCTTTTTCTATGATCCAACAGATGTTGGCAATTTGATCTCTGGTTCCTCTTCCTTTTCTAAATTCAGCTTGCACATCTGGAAGTTCTTGGTTCATGTACTGTTAAAGCCTAGCTTAGAGAATTTTGAGCATTACTTTGCTAGCATGTGAAATGAATATAATCGTATGGTAGTTTGAACATTATTTGGCACTGCCTTTCTTTGGGACTGGAATGAAAACTGACCTTTTCCAGCCCTCTGGCCACTGCTGAGTTTTCCAAATTTGTTGGCATATTGAGTGCAGCGCTTTACCAGCATCATCTTTTAGGATTTGAAATATCTCAGCTGGAATTCCATCATCTCCACTAGCTTTGTTTGACGTGTTGCTTCCTATGGCAACTAAACATGGACAAACACTAAGGGAAGTTGCTGTCATGTTTGGGAAAGGAAGACAAGAAAGCAACAAGCCCAATGACTCAGAGTAATGGGTCATAGTATTATCAGATGAAAGTGAGAGGTAATTCCCTCTCATCTTGTCATATTTGCTCTAATTAGAGACAAAACTTTTCATGCAGAAAAGAAGAAAAAATTGCTTAAGAAAATAGAACCAAGACTGGGTGGTTTTTAGGCTCAGATGCATTGCCATACAAGGATATTAAAAGGACTTTCACTTACTGAGTGACCTGTTACTCACGTTCCTTAAACCTCTCTATGCCACAATTTCTTCATCTGTAAAATACAGATAATGATAGTTTTTAATGATAGTATCATTCATTCCTTCATAGATTTGTTGCAAAGATAAAATTAGAATATCCATGTGAAGATATGAAGTGTTTAGCCCAATGCCTGGGCTAGAAAGTACTCAACATATATTGTCATCATTGTTGATTGTGTTTTGTGGTGGTGGTTGTTATTGCTTCCTTTATACTCTCGCGTGAACAGGATCTGTTCAACACTGATATGAATACTTTAGATAACATTATGGAAAATACCTTTTCAACTCTATAGTTGATATAGAGATGGGAATGATGATTAATACACTTGAATACAAACTGGAGTTCCAAAGATATTTCACACAATGGCCTTCAGCAGGTCCAACTGTGACGGATATAAAGCCTTGTGATTTGGCTCAAAGATTCACTTGCTCAAATATATGATTCATTAGATAGTCACATGACAAACAGTTGGAGACTTCGGATGGTTTCAAGGTCAATCAATATTAGGAAAGAGAATAATCTTGAAACAACTTCTTTCCTTGCTTCCACAGTAGACACAATCAATTGCTCACTCTTTCTGATTAAATAAACTTGAATGACTGATACAGACACAGCAGATCAAAAAGAATATAAATCCCACTATATACTCTCACAGATCAATCCATTTTTGGAGTACAGTATCCCTTAGGACAGCATAGAGATACACAGGAGACAGAGAAGGAGGTAGAAAGACTTAACTTGGTTTGGAAGCTAGTCACCAGATCAGGTGTGGGAGCAGCTGGGGAAGAAGTTGGCTGGGATGTATTGAAAGTGTGAGAGCATTGGATGAACTAGGCACTTCTCAGTGAATGATACAAATAATCATTTCCAAGAATCCAAGATGGGCATGTTCTAATAGTATATTAGCAGAGAATTTGTGTGGGAATTCCCTGAAAACCAAAAAGAAAGTCACTTAGTAACTACAAATTATCTCTGTATGATGGGACCCCAGGTCATCCAGCCAGAGTTTTCTTTTTCCAAAGAAGCATTACAAAAAAATAGAAAAGAACGTCCTGGTGGATATATATTATAAAACAAACAAAAACCAGAATAGACAATTCTGTAAAAAAGAACCATAGTCCTGTGAACCCAAGAAGCTTCAGGCACAGAATTCATGCACGGAAATAGGTCAGAATTGTGCCCCACACAGGGAGCTCAGCTCAGTGCTCTGTGGTGACCTAGAGGGCTGGGATGGGGGTTGTGAGGGAGGCGCAAGAGGAGAGGTATGCATACAAATAGCTGATTCACTTCATTGTACAATAGAAACTAATGCAACATTGTAAAGCAATTATTTGTTTTTGTTGTTGTTCAGTCATTAAGTCGAGTCCAACTCTTTGCAAGTCCATGGGCTGCAGCACCCCAGGCTTCCCTGTCCTTCACTATCTCCCAAACATGAGTTTGCATAATCTCATGTCCATTGAGTCAGTGATGCCATCCACCATCTCATCCACTGTTGCCCCTTTCTCCTCCTGCCCCCAATCTTTCCAGCGTCAGGATCTTTTCCAATGAGTCGGCTCTTTACATCAGGTGGCTGAATTACTGAAGCTTCAGTATCAAAATATGACAGTAAGTGTATTGTCTTCAGAAGAAAAGTATAAATTTACATATATTAAAAAAAAGAATTGTGCTACAACAAACAGAACATTTAGAATCCCATGGATGACACTAAGACCTTGGATACCAGGGACAACTGCCTCAAGTGTGACTCAGGACCCACCCAGAGACTCGTGGTTACCTGAAGTATATTTCGTCCTAGAGTAACAGGGAAAATCAAGGATGCTTGGCCCCTCCCAGTGGAAAAGCTGAGTTGCCTAAATTTTTCCTGCTTTTAAACCTGGATTAATCTGGACTCTAAAGTGGGAATGATCCAGGCAGAGAGAGGATCAAGGAATGCAGCTCTGGCTGAGCTAGGAGAAACACAACACAGAGGAAGTTAAACAGGGACTAGTGCGTATCAGGTTTCAGCTCCTGGAAATGATGCTTTAAGCAGAATTTTTACAAGCTGGAGTCTATCCAAATAGGAACTGGGCTCTGGGGGAAATGTCATCTGATAAATAGTTCAAGTAACCAGGGATGTTAGGATGTTTTGACTTGAAAATCAAAGCTCTTAGAAGTCATACAAGAAGCCAGTTTCAAAGAAAAAGTTGCAATTGTAGAAGCAGATTTTCTCTTTCCTCTGAAACTCCGTAAGAAAGAACTAAAACTAAATTATATAAATTCTAGGGGAGAAAGATTTTGTTTCAAATTAAGAAAGGACACATTAATCATCAGACTTGGATGCAAAGGGAATGGGATGGGATGGGCAAAATGGGCAAACTGTCGGCTCTTCCATATTTAATTAGAAGGTGGGTGAACATAAACATAAAGTACTTCAGTTAATGGCGTGTGTGCTAAGTCACTTCAGTCATGTGCGACTCTTCGTGTCCCTTATGGACTGTAGCCCAACAGGGTCCTCTGTCCATGGGATTCTCCAGGCAAGAAAACTAGGGTGGGTTGCCATTCCCTTCTCCAGGGGATCTTCCCGACCCAGGGACGAAACTCGCATCTCACACCTACATGCATTGACAGGCAGGTTCTTTACCAGTAATACCACCTGGGAAGCCCCAGTTAATGATAAGTCAGGTTAAATGTCCTGTAAAATCCTGCTCTACTCTGAGATTCTGAGGATTTCTATGACATACATGAAATAAATGCTACATGTCTTTAATATGATGGAAATTCTGAGTAAATAATCTGTAGAGGGGAGGAGTTTCACAGAGCGATATTTCAGTCAAGTCTCAAAGTACAGGTAGTATTTGTAAAGAAAGAACAGACTTTTGGACTAAGTGGGAGAAGGAGAGGGTGGGATGACTTGAGAAAATAGCATTGAAACATACACATTAACATATGGAAAAGAGATAGCCAGTGGGAGTTTGGTGTATGACACAAGGCAGTCAAAACCAGTGCTCTGTGACAAGCTGGAGGGATAGAGGGAAGAGGGGGTTCTGAAGGGAGGGGACATATGTATGCCTATGGCCAATTCACACTGATGCATGGCAAAAACCATCACAATAATGTAATTATCTTCCAATTAAAATTTTTTTAAAAAAGAAAGCAAGTCAAAAAAAAGAAAAGTAGTAACTACATTCTAAGGATGAGGAATGATGCAAAGCCAGGAAGGCAGAATTATTTAAGACATCCTGAGTAGACACTGGTTGGACCAGAGTGCTTTATTCATGGAGTAGTCTTTAGTAAAATTAAAATATGAGGTAAGAGCCAAAGAGTGGAATACCTTCAACCTATATCCAAATCTTGACTTTACCCTGAAGACAGTGAAGTAGCCAAAGTAAATACATACATGCATACATACATACCAAGGGGGACGGGGGCTAGTCTACTGATTAAAAAGAATTAGTGAGTCAGACAGACCTGCATTCAAATTCCAACCCCATCACTTGTTAGCTGTCATGCCTCTCTAAGTTGTAATCCCCTCATCTGTCTATTAAAGATAATGCTGCTGCTGTTGCTGCTAAGTCACTTCAGTTGTGTCCAACTCTGTGCAACCCCATAGACGGCAGCCCATCAGGCTCCCCCGTCCCCAGGATTCTCCAGGCAAGAACACTGGAGTGGGTTGCCATTTCTTTCTTCAATGCATGAAAATGAAAAATGAAAGTGAAGATGTTCAGTCGTGTCTGACTTTTAGCATCCCCATGGACTGCAGCCTACCAGGCTCCTCCGTCCATGGGATTGTCCAGGCAAGAGTACTGGAGTGGGTTGCCATTGTCTTCTCTGGATAAAGATAATGAGGGTAATGATATTATCCATCTCATAGACTTGTTGTCAGAATTAAGTGAGCTATTGAATGTAAATCTGATACATGCTAAGCAGCAATAAACAATAGCTATAATTATTTTTCAGAGAAGGCAATGGCAACCCACTCCAGTACTCTTGCCTGGACAATCCCATGGATGGAGGAGCCTGGTAGACTGCAGTCCGTGGGGACGCTAAAAGTCAGACACGACTAAACGTCTTCACTTTCATTTTTCATTTTCATGCATTGGAGAAAGAAATGGCAACCCAATCCAGTGTTCTTGCCTGGAGAATCCCGGAGACGGGGGAGCCTGATGGGCTGCCGTCTATGGGGTCGCACAGTCGGACATGACTGAAGCGACTTAGCAGCAGCAGCATAATTATTTTTGAAAGAAAAGTGGGGCATGGAGGCAGAGAAAGAGAGAAGGGAAATTCCAAGCATTCAAAACACACTATCCTTCTAAATGGTAAATATTAAAGCAATTATTGATTTGGCTCAATCAAGACTTAATCTATTGTAAACATATCCTCTTAATATCTGTCCTAAACTGCCTCAGAACTTCATAAGAAGCTGGGGAAAAAATTAGAAATAGTCCCAGATTCTTCCTATTGCATAGTGACAGAATAATTGGTCAAAATATGCAAAAGAGAGATATTTTTCCAATTCTTAAGGAACACAGCTGTCAAAAACTAAGTAAAAGGAGAACTATGTCCAACTCTCCAGATAACCCACAAGTTCTAATTACCTCTTCTTGAAGTTCAGAAAAGGCTTTCTGGAATACTCTTTCATTTTCATCTGTTGAACTCAAAAGACGTGCATTAATCAAGAGAGTCTTATTCAGAGCTTGTTCAGTCTGAAAATTGAAAAGTGCTGTTAAATGATTCATGCCAGGAGGTAGCATGTCAATTTTTCACACTTTTCCAAAACTGTCAGGTATAATATGTGTACACACCTTAGATTTCCTAGTAGTTGCTACGATACCTGCCGCCACCTGCAGGAGTAGGATCATAAGCAGTCCTACGAAAAACTGAAAAAAAAGAAAAGGAAAATATATTCAATATTATCCCCAGTACATTCCTTAACCACCTGGGGACATTTTGGACATGGCACTTCTTTCTGCAGTAGGGATCCTAATTACAGTAGGAGTATTAACCATGCTCTTCATTTATTCCACTCTCTGCCTCAAGAATCAAAGTTGGAGCCATTACTACTCAGAAGCATTTGCTCCAGAGACTGACTAACTGCTACTGCTGCTGCTGCTAAGTCACTTCAGTCGTGTCTGACTCTGTGTGACCCCATAGACAGCAGCCCACCAGGCTCCCCAGTCCCTGGGATTCTCCAGGCAAGAACACTGGAGTGGGTTGCCGTTTCCTTCTCCAATGCATGAAAGTGAAAAGTGAAAGTGAAGTCACTCAGTCATGTCCGACCCTCAGCGACCCCATGGACTGCAGCCTACCAGGCTCCTCTGTCCATGGGATTTTCCAGGCAGAAGTACTGGAGTGGGGTGCCATTGCCTTCTCTGAGACTAAGGAAAATGATTAAAACTAAAATTGAATCATAGGATTGTAGGCATCAGTATGATGTTGAATGGAGGGAAGTTCAAAAACTTAAATGAAGTTGTTTGAATATGATTTTTTTCTTCATCAAATACAAACTCAAACTTCAAGACAAATTTCAGAACTGGCTTCAAAACAATGTCTCTACCACTATGAGAATAACCTGGAGTCTTTTACAAATGTAGTCCTGAAACCTGCCTCAGATATACTGAATTCTAATTTCAGAGGTTCCCACAAATTAATTTTCATAAAAACAAGCTCCTCAAGTAATTGAAGTCCCCAGAGTGCAAATGAGGCCTTATTAACAAAAACCAACCACCAGGGATGATATTAGAGTTCCATTAAAGCTCTCTCAAAAAGCAAGAGAGTTCCAGAAAAACATCTACTTCTGCTTTATTGACTATGCCAAAGCCTTTGACTATGTGGATCACAACAAACTGTGGAAAGTTCTTCAAGAGATGGGAATACCAGACCACCTGACCTGCCTCCCGAGAAATCTATATGCGGGTCAAGAAGCAACAGTTAGAACTGGACATGGAACTACAGACTGGTTCCAAATCGGGAAAGGAGTACATCAAGGCTGTATATTATCACCCTGCTTATTTAACTTCTATGCAGAGTACATCATGAGAAATTCCAGGCTGGATAAAGCACAGCTGGAATCAAGATTGCTAGGAGAAATATCAATAACTTTAGATATGCAGATAACACCACCCTTATGGCAGAAAGTGAAGAAGAACTAAAGAGCCTCTTGATGAAAATGAAAGAAGAGAATGAAAAAGCTGGCTTAAAACTCAACATTCAGAAACTAAGATCATGGCATCCGGTCCTATCACTTGATGGCAAACAGATGGGGAACAATGGAAACAGTGAGAGACTTTATTTTGAGGGGGCTCCAAAATCACTGCCGATAGTGACTGCAGCCATGAAATTAAGAGACACTTGCTCCTTGGAAGAAAAGCTATGACAAACTTAGACAGAATATTAAAAAACAGAGACATTAATTTGACAACAAAGGTCCATGTAGTCAAAACTATGGTTTTTCCAGTAATCATGCATAGATGTGATAGTTGGACCATAAAGAAAGCTGATCACCAAAGAATTGATGCTTTTGGACTGTGGTGTTGGAGAAGACTCTTGAGAGTCCCTAGGACTGCAAGATCCAACCAGTCCATCCTAAAGGAAATCAGTCCTAAATGTTCATTGGAAGGACTGATGCTGAAGCTGAAACTACAATACTTTGGCCACCTGATGCAAAGAGCTGACTCATATGAAAAGACGCTGATGCTGGGAAAGATTGAGGGCAGGAGAAGGGGACGACAGAAGATGAGATGGTTGGATGGCATTACCGACTCGACAGACTGTGGTTTGACTCTAGTCCACACTCAGACCCACGTTCCATCATTTACTGAAAATAGTCCTTACACACTCTAGCCATACCCAAAATTTTTCAGTCCCCAAAGATGTACTGCCAGCCTCTCTCCCTGGAAAGCTCATCACACCCTTATACATACAAACACCTTATCCACTTCTGCTTCCAGCTTGAAGGTTCCCTCCTCTATCATTGCTCTTTTCTTCTTGGACCACCTTTGCTGTAGCTAATTGTTTACTTGTTAGTCTTCCTTATGGGTTCCATGACGTGATGGGAATGATTGCCACGATCTTAGTTTTCTGAATGTTGAGCTTTAAGCCAACTTTTTCACTCTCCACTTTCACTTTCATCAAGAGGCTCTTTAGTGCTTCTTCACTTTCTGCCATAATGGTGGTGACATCTGCATATCTGAGGTTATTGAGATTTCTCCCAGCAATCTTGATTCCAGCTTCTGCTTCTTCCAGCACAGCATTTCTCATGATGTACTCTGCATATAAGTTAAATAAGCAGGGTGACAATATACAGCCTTGATGTACTCCTTTCCCAATCTGGAACCAGTCTGTCATTCCATGTCCAGTTCTAGCTGTTGCTTCCTGACCTGCATAGAGATTTCTCAAGAGGCAGGTCAGGTGGTCTGATTTTCCCATCTCTTTCAGAATTCTCCACAGTTTATGATCCATATAGTCAAAGGCTTTGGCATAGTCGATAAAGCAGAAGTAGATGTTTTTCTGGAACTCTCTTGCTTTTTCCATGATCCAGTGGATGTTGGCAATTTGATCTCTGGTTCCTCCACTTTTTCTAAAACCAGCTTGAACATCTGGAAGTTCACAGTTCATGTATTGCTGAAGCCTGTCTTGGAGAATTTTAAGCATTACTTTACTAGCATGTGAGATGAGTGCAATTGTGCAGTAGTTTGAGCATTCTTTGGCATTGCCTTTCTTTGGGATTGGAATGAAAACTGACCTTTTCCAGTCCTGTGGCCACTGCTGAGTTTTCCAAATTTGCTGGCACATTGAGTGTAGCACTTTCACAGCATCATCTTTTAGGCTTTGAAATAGCTCAACTGGAACTCCATCACCTCCACTAGCTTTGTTCGTAGTGATGCTTCCTAAGTCCCACTTGACTTTGCATTCCAGGATGTCTGGTTCTAGGTGAGTGATCACACCACTGCGATTATCTGGGTCATGAATATCTTTTTTGTACAGTTCTTCTGTGTATTCTTGCCATCTCTTCCTAATATCTTCTGCTTCCATTAGGTCCATAACATTTCTGTCCTTTATTGAGCCCATCTTTGCATGAAATATTCCCTTGGTAGCTCTAATGTTCTTGAAGAGCTCTCTAGTCTTTCCTGTTAAATTGTTTTCCTGTCTATCTTTGCACTGGTCACTGAGGAAAGCTTTCTTATCTCTCCTTGCTATTCTTTGGAACTCTGCATTCAAATAGGTATATCTATCCTTTTTTCCTTTGCTTTTCACTTCTCTTCTTTTCACATCTATTTGTAAGGCCTCCTCAGACAGCCATTTTTCCTTTTTGCATTTTTCATTTTCTTTTTCTTGGGGATGGTCTTGATCACTGCCTCCCCCTGTACAATGAAACTGAGTTCTGTCCATAGTTCTTCAGGCACTCTGTCTATCAGATCTAGTCCCTTAAATCTATTTCTCACTTCGACGGTATAATCGTAAAGAATTTGACTTAGGTCATATCTGAATGCTCTACTGGTTTTCCCTACTGTCTTCAATTTAAGTCTGAATTTGGCAATAAAGAGTTCATGATCTGAGCCACAGTCTCCTCCTGGTCTTGTTTTTGCTGACTGTATAGAGCTTCTTCATTTTTGGCTGCAAAGAATATAATCAATCTGATTTCAGTGTTGGCCATCTGGTGATGTCCATGTATAGAGCCTTCTCTTGTGTTGTTGAAGAGGGTGTTTGCTATGACCAGTGCATTTTCTTGGCAAAATTCTGTTAGCCTTTGCCCTGCTTCAATCTGTACTTCAAGGCCAAATTTGCCTGTTACTCCAGGTGTTTCTTGACTTCCTACTTTTGCATTCCAGTCCCCTATAATGAAAAAGATGTCTTTTTTGGGTGTTAGTACTAAAAGGTCTTGTAGGTCTTCATTAGAACCATTCAGCTTCAGCTTCTTCAGTGTTACTGGTTGGGGCATAGACTTGGATTACTTCTCTCATGGTACCCTCTAATTTGAGATAATTATATTAGCTTCCACAACCAAACCCTCTAAATTAAGTGAGAGACTTACATCAACCTTCACAAGTCCTTCTTACAGATAATCGGGATGGAGATAATCCTCCAAAGTCTGAAGGTTGGGTATTGGGATGCATTGGGAAAACTCACCAAAATCATCATGAACTGGTTTTCTTTCATGGCACCACAGCATCCCAGGAAACCCAGAATCATGATGACAGCACCCACAAAAATTAATATATTCACAGCAATAAAGAGGTTAAGGTCAGCATCCCCAGGAGCGAGAATCTGAAAATGAAAAAGAGATTAATGACAGAAAATTCCTTTTCTTAATATTTACTATTCAACAAACATCCACTGGGGAACTGCTATGTGCCAAATCTTGTTCTAAGACACCAAGATGCCATAGTGACGTAAACAAGCAGAAATTCCTGCCTTTAAGGAGCTTACCTTCTATTGAGATGTTACTTGTGCAATGTTCCAATTTTATGCCTTTTGAAGATTTATATTGGGTGGAAGAAATGCAATAGGCTTTCAAATAAAAATTTTTTAAAGTTTAGAAGGATCAGTTTTATCCATGATGTGATCTTTGATTGGCATATTTTGTGTTTTATACCTAAGTAGCATCATAAATATGTTTTTATGGTAGTCTAGTTAAATTATAAAGCCTAAATTCCTCAAACTACTGATTCAACAGTATGAGTAAATCTTTAAAACATTATGTTGAGATAAATGTACCATATTCTAAAGAGTGACTGCTGTATAATTCCATTTATATGGCAATCCAGAAAGATAAATCTATGAAAAAATAAACAAATGGGATCTCATCAAACTTACAAGCTTATGCATAGCAAAGGAAACCATAAACAAAACAAAAAGACAACCTACAAAATGAGAGAAAATATTTGCAAACAATGCGACCTACAAGGGATCAATTTACAAAAGATACAAATAACTCATGCTATCAACAGCAACAACAACAAAAACAACCCAATCAAAAAATGGGCAGAAGAACTAAATGGACATTTCTACAAGAACATAAAGATAGCTAACACACATGTAAAAGGTGCTCAATATAGCTTGCTATTAAAGAAATGCAAATCAAAACTATAATGAGATATCTCATATCAATTAGAATGGCCATCATGAAGTCTACAAAAAAGTGAGGGAGAGGGTGTGGAGAAAAGGGATCCCTCCTACATGGTTGGTGGGATGTAAGCTGGTGCAGTCACTATAGGAAGCACTATGGAGGTTCCTCAAAAACTAAAAATAGAGTAGCCATATTACCCAGCAATCCTAGTCCTAGGCATATATCTGGATAAAACTATAAGTCAAAAAAATATGCATCCTTATGTTCAAAGCAACACTATTCACAACAGCCAAGACATGGGAACAGCCTAAATGTCCATCAGTGGATGAATGGATAAAGAAGATATGCTACATATGCTATTTAAAATAGCTAGGACATAGAAGCAACCTAGATGTCCATTGACAGATGAATGGATAAAGAAGTTGTGGTGTATATACAAAATGGAATGTTATTCAGCTATAAAAAGGAATGCATTTGAGTCAGTTCCAATGAGATGGATGGACCTAGAGCTTATGATACAGAGTGAAGTCAAAAAGAGAAAGACAAATATCATTATTAATGCATATAGAGAGAGTCTAGAAAGATGGTACTGACGGTCCTATTTACAGGGCAGCAAAAGAGATGCAGACATAAAGGACAGACTTTTGGTTACAGTAGACAGGGGAGAAGGTGGGATGACTGGAGAGAGTGGTAGTGAAACATATACATTACCATATGTAAAATGTAGTCAGTGGGAATTTGCTGTATGATGCAGGAAACCCAAAGCCAGTGCTCTGTGATAATCTAGAAGGGTGGGATGGAGAGGGAGGTGGGAGGGAGGTTTAAGAGAGATGGAACAGATGTATACCTATGGCTGATTCATGTTGATGTATGGCAGAAATCATCACAATACTGTAAAGTAATTATTCTCCAATTAAAAATAAAATTTAAAAAATTTTTTAAAGAAGATATGCTCTGTTATTCATACAAGGTCTGATACTCAACATTGTCTGATATTCATACAATGCTACACACACATACACACACACACATACTCACAATATGGAATACTACTCAGCCATTAAAAAGAATAAAGTAATGCCATTTGCAGTAATATCAAAGACCCCAGAGATTATCATAGTAAATAAAGTAAGTCAGAAAGAGAAAGATAAATACCATATCATATAACTTATATGCAGAATCTAAAATATGACACAAATGAACTTTTATGAAACAGACTCACAGACATAGAGCACAGACTTGTGGTTGCCAAGGGGGAGGTGGGGTGGGAGGGGATGGAGTGGGAATTTGAGGTTAACAGATGAAAACTATTATATACAGAATGAGTAAACAACAAGGCCCTACTGTATAGCACAGGGAACTGTATTCAATATTCTGTGATAAACCTAATGGAAAAGAATATTTTAAAAGAATGTATATATATATATGTACAGTATAATTAAATCACTTTTCTGTACAGCAGAAGTTAACATAACATTGTAAATCAACTATATTTTTATTTTTAAAAAATATCCAGATGGGGAATTAAAAAAAGAGTAGATAAATCTAAGCTATGGTGATAGGAATCAGAGCAGTGGTGGACTTTGAGCAGAGTATCAAGTAAAGAGGGAACAGACTGCAAAGGGATATGAGGAAACTTTCATGAGTTAATAAAAATTCTTCTCATTTTGATTGTAATAGTGATTACAGAGGTCTATACATTTGCCAAAACAAGCCAACCATATTTTAAACTAAGAAAATAAGTCTAGCTCCTGATATTCCATATCAAGTCTATCTTGTTCCCAGGAAGTATAGTCTATAGTCTTCCAGAAACTCTTTATTTTGCCTGACTATTTAGAAATGGGATATTGAGGAAAACATCTTAGGTCTCTTTATGATGGGCTGGACAACCAACCCTGCATAATTTGGTTCTTCTCTTCCCCACATACATAACCTTCATCACCATCATAACACCTAGCCTCAATCTATCTCTTGCTCTACAGATATGACCAGAAGCAAATCACAATGAAACAATGAAACCTTGTGCCTGCGTGATATATGAATGCTGTGAGGAACCCATTCATCTCTCAGGAGCTTTATCTACTGGATTATTTCTAGGCAGACCACTAGTTCTTACACTAGCTAAGAAGGTGCCTTCTGGCATCTGCGGCACAGCATGCAGATGTGTGCCTTTAACAGGAAATACCAAAACACAGACTACTATTACTACTCACTACTACTCATGACCTTTACATTTGTAAAGACTTTTAAAATCAATTCATAGCCTAGACAAAGCCTTTGTTTGACAATCAGAAGGAAGGAATGTGCCAAAGATGTAAGTGCACTAAAAACAAAATCTATATTCTATATATATTCAGAGTCTTATATAGTAGTTTCTAAACATGAAAGTCAACTAACTTTACTGGGCTCCAGTTTCCCACTTATGAAAGGAATTAGGTCAGCCTCTGTGAATACCCAATGCTTCTTTTGTCTTTAAGAGTTGATGCTTACAAATAGTGTTTCAATTGCATATTTAGAAAGCTTGGTTATGTCCTAAAGATTTTTTTGCCTTTTTCAGGCTTTTCTGGGCTCTTTTTTTTTTTTTTTTTAATTGGTTTGCTTGTTAAGATTGGAGCTAAGAAATCAGTTTTGTTAGTAACCAGGCATGGCATCTGAGTAAAGACAGATAACAATCCAAAAAAGCAGCATCAGGAAACCTGGTCTACCCACTCACCATCAAGGTGGTTTCATGACATCGTAGCCAGTCAGGAAAACCCTAAGATATCCAAGACAGCTGAAGCTTCACCAGCTGAGTTATCAGTACTTTGGTCAGACAACCCAGATATAGAAACAGTAGGTCAAATAGCTACCAGTGAGACATGAACAGCATGTTGTTGCTGTTATTTAGTTACTCAGTTGTGTCTGAATCTTTGTGACTCCACAGACTGTAACCTGCCAGGTTCCTCTGTCCATGGGATTTTCTGGGCAGGAATACTGGAATGGGTTGCCATTTCCTTTTCCAGGGGATCTTCCCAACCCTAGGGATGGAACTCATATCTCTTGAGTTTCCTGCATTGGCAGGCGGGTTCTTTATCACTGAGCCACCTGGGAGGTCCCTGGAGTGTGGCCAGCACTTATTTGGCAGGTAATGAAGCACTTCTAGGAGAAGGCAATGGCACCCCACTCCAGTACTGTTGCCCGGAAAATCCCATGGATGGAGGAGCCTGGTAGGCTGCAGTCCATGGGGCCCTTAAGAATCAGACACGACTGAGTGACTTCACTTTCACTTTCCACTTTCATGCATTGGAGAAGGAAATGGCAACCCACTCCAGTGTTCTTGCCTGGAGAATCTCATGGACGGAGAAGCCTGGTGGGCTGCAGTCCATGGGGTCGCACAGAGTCAGACACGACTGAAGCGACTTGGCGGCGGTGGCGGCGGAAGCACTTCTATGAGACTGATCTGGGCATAGCGACCCTCTACCAACGTGGCCAGAAAGCAATGTGCTGGCTACCTGAAGATCACTGTTTTAAGACCAGCCCAACAAGTGGCTATTCTTATTTAGAAACAAAATGAAAATTTGAGTTCAGGTATTTGTTTCAGGGGATAGATGTGTGTGCATGGTGGCTCAGTCATGTCCGACTCTTTGCAACCCCATGGACTGTAGCCCGCCAGGCTCCCCTGTCCATAGGATTCTCCAGGCGAGAATACTGGAGTGGGTTGCCTTTTCCTTCTACAAGGGATCTTCCTGACCCAGGGATTGAACCCGCATCTCCTGCGTTGATTGGCAGGCAGATTCTTACCACTGTGCCACCTGGGAAGCCCTCGGGGGAGAGACAGCAGAGTTTTAAAAGCTGTCTTGGAAGAACACTGTCTCTATGTGTCTTCGGATGAGGGGGGAATTTCTATAGGAAAGGACAGAACCTTGAAGAAGAAGGCTCAGGGTCCTCTTTGGATTATAAGGGATCTCCTAGGATGGCTGCACATACACTTTGCCTCCTGCAGGGCTGAGTTCATCCTGAGGGAGAACAAGGCATCTCTAGGGGACACTTTAGCACCCATGGCTTTGCTAAAAGCTGTGCACAAAGACATCCTGGCATCCTTTTTTTCTGTGTTTGCTCTCAGGTCTCCTTCTAAAACTTCTCCTGTTTTTCCAGTAGTAAAATTTGGTTCTCTGCACAGTCTTGATTCTTTGTCACTGACTTTGAATAAATATGTCATTTCTCATCTGTCAAGCTGGTTAAAGTTGTCCTGGAAAATACTGCCTTTTGTTAGGGATAGAGACAGAGTAAAAGAGTCAAAATATAACTCAAGATGATGTCTAGCTCTATTAACTCATTCTTATCCCCAGATTTGGAGTAACTCTCTCAAGGACAGCTCTTTAATACATTCAATGTGTGTGATTTCTGAGACTAAACACCAAGTTTGTTTACCAGAAGCACTGAGGGGAAATACAGCATTCCCATATCTACCAGAAACATAATAAAATTTTAAAATGAAATACAGGTTGCACACCCATCTTAAAAAAGGCCAAAGTACCCTCTAAATCAATGGCTATTCATCTCTGTGCTTATTTATGAGTTCCCAAGTCAGACACCAGTTTCTCAATGATTCTATACATTTTTGAATACTGTTCTTGGCTCAAATTTCATAATCCAAGGACATCAAGAAGTCACAGTTATATTTATCAGTATAAAACAACAAAGTCCAGATGGAATAGACTGTTATCAACTCATTGTCACACCTGTCTCCGACTCAGTGTCCTCACCATGGCGAGGCTCAGAATGAAGATGTGCTTAATCACCACTGTGATTTTCTGGGTTCTCTAAAAAGCAAATTTTAAAGGAAAGGAAAGAAAGGGAAAAGAAAGAAAGAGGGAAGGAGGAAAGAAAAGGAGGGAAAGAAAGAAGGAAAAACAGGAAAGAAACAGTGAGAGAGAGAGAAGGTGAGGGGAAAAAAAAAAGAAAGGTCCAGAAAACCCACCCATTTTAGGAAAAAGAATCAGAAGAGATGTCAACTTGCTTTTTCTTTCAACTAGGTTATTATGTCTAATAGCATATAATTGCACCATGGTCAAATAAGTTTTAATAGATAATACATTACCTGAATTTTTGTTTTAAGAATATCTTAATACTTATTAGATAGGAACTGATATTCCTATTAAAGAGGAAACTTTACTTGGGCAAACACTTTGAAATGGCCCTAGAAGTAGATAGAATATGTGAGCCTGAACAGTGGCGAGAATCCAGATAACAGAGTACAAGGTAACTGCCCTGCAAGAGGTAAGAATCATAATCTTGAGAGTGGAACATCCCTGAGAAGAAGGGAGACAGGAGAAAGGAAACAGGGAAGTCAGGAAATGGTGCCAGGCACCTGTGCTTACTAAAATTGACAGAACAACCCCCCACACACACCCTTCCCACCCCCACCCCCCCCCACACTCTTTCCACACTGTGACACTGTGGTATGGAACAGAAACCATGTGTATGGAAATAAAGACTAGAGACAGAATTAACTGTATGAACTAAACTTCCTCCAGACCTGCAGAAATCCTGATAAGTGCTTTGGCAGCCATGGAATGGCATGTGGTGGGAGAAATGGGATCCTGCTAATCTTATCTTGATGTCAGGAAGTTGGACATCACCAGTCAACTGCTGAGTTACATGGCTATGACCAGCCTTTTACTGTTACAGGGGATTACCCTCAACACCAGCTGCTCAAGTCATTACAGCTATCTTTGAATTTTGCTGCCTTTAAAACAGTTAAAAAAACAAAACAGATTCAAGTAATTATTCTCCAAGAGAACATTTTACCGTCTTTCCTTTTGGAGTACCACCTCACCTGGGAATCAGCCAAATTAATTGTCAGTGTCTTGTACAAAAATTTCTCTTGGTTGGAGAGACAAAGCAGTCTATATCCTGTAGATAATTTCAGGCTATACTTTAACAAATAATGAAGAAGGCTAATTTCTGCTTTGGCCCCTTCTCACCTCTACTTTAAATGCTATCTTCCTATTTGGGGAGTAACATCCTCTCCGTTCTCCAGAAGGACTCATTAATGCCTAACACAGTGCCAGGCACAGAGTGAGTAACCTTGATTAATTAAATTATAAAATCACTTAGCACAAATAATTATGTGAGGCAGTTAGGAAAATACTATAAAAACATTTTATTATTATCATTACTTTCATTGCTATAAGAGAAATAAACTACTTTGTCAGTGGAATAACATATTTATTTACCTCTTGACCAATTTTCCCTGCTCGTATTGAAATAGCTACAGAAAGGATAATGGCACCACATAGCTGCAGAAAAAAGGAAAAAAAAAAAAGTTAGAGTGTGCCTAAGATAAACTAAAACTCTAATTCCATACAACCCTAGCCATCTGCTTACAATGGTTATCATTAATTCTACCATTATAACCTAAAAGACATAAATGAGGAATATTCATGTATAGATAATTGCTTGAATGTTCCACTGTAGTTGGAAAGTTTGATAAGAATAATCTGTTTCCCATTCACAGTCATTCATAGGTCTAGGACAAGAAGTCATCTTCACTATGGAGGACAGGAAAGATGGTTTTCCATATTTCAACTCTGTTTTTGCTAGATTTAAGCATGCAAAGGGCTTCCAGGTGGTGCAGTGGTAAAAAATCCACCTGCCAATGCAGGAGACACAAGAGACCTGGGTTCGATCCCTGGATTGGGAAGATCCCCTGGAGTAAGAAATGGTAACCTGCTCCAGTATTCTTGCCTGGAAAATTCCATGGACAGAGGAGACTCGTGGGCTAGAGTCCATGGGGTCACAGAGAGTCAGACACGACTGAGCACACACATGCACACTCACACAACATACAAAAGTAATGTCATAACAGTTTTAAGAAAAAATATCCTTATCAGGCCTCTGGGCTTGTCTCTCAGAAGCTGTCTTAAACCTAAAAGGAAGGGTGTAACTGATAATCACCAAACATTCCTACAAGATTCAAGTCAGATACATGTTCTACAGGCAATAGTAGAACATTTGACAAAATTTGCAATTAAACAACAATGGTTTACAACACTTTTTGTGCCCAAACAAACTCTTTAAAATAAGCTCTTTTAGGTAGTAAAGCTTACCCAGAGAAGAGGAACGATGAGGAACAGTATCTAAAGTCTTAAGTTCCTGTAAGGACTGTACCAGATTATTTAATTTGGACCAAGGCCAACATGTAAAATGTGAAACACATTTTACTTTAGTGTAAGAAAAAACCTTGTCTTTTAGGTTTGGGTTTTTTGTTTTGTTTGTTTATGATGTAAATGTTGTAGCCTTAAAAAAAATCAAAGATCTATTATTAGACAGAGATGCTGAGAACAAGCCTGGTAACCGACAGACACAGCAGTAGACCTTAGAGGAGCTTCCAGACTATTCTGGCCTCACGGTGCTCTGACAGAGAAATGTCTGAGTCCTCCAAACCCCGTGACCTGGTGGCATCCTTGCTTTCATGCATGTTTGGGCTGTATGCTCCAAACCCCCAAAGAGCTGTTTCACTGAGTGGCTTCTCATTACATTGGGTGTGGAAGCAGACCCAGGGCTTTGTGAAAGCAATAGTAAGTGCAATGAGTGGCTAAACCTATGCTCCCTAATAGATCTCAGAAACCATCTAAATTCAAACACTTCATTTCAATAAAGAAACTGGAATCTCCCAAGAGATAACTGTCACATGGCGAAAATCCAACACCACTCCAAATTTAGCCCTGCCCTTCAACACAACACACACAACGGAAAACCAAAGCTTTCTACCAGAGAACTCTTTGCCAAAGCACCAAATAACCTATATAATTTAGTAATCTTATGGGTGTGCACACACACACTGTAAAGCACAAAACATTGAAAAAAACAGACTTTAGAGTCTGAAAACCCTTCTTACTTCTTTTTCTTCTTTCTGCTAAATCCTAATTTCATTTGCAGATGGAGATCAATGCTCATTTTAGCGGTTCTTGTTAATAAATAAATCTGTAAGAATTTATGTCAAATGATAATGAGACCCTCTGGGATTTTTAGTAATTTTATAACAGTTGGATTTTTATTTGTTATTTCAATTTGTTGACTGACATTTTTCTTTCTTTCTCTTTTTCTCCCTTTCACAGGTAGATTTAGGTTAATTGTCTTAATAGTCACTCTGACTTTCAGCTTTAACTGAAAATAACATTAATTATATGAATAGTTATTATGATTATATTTACTTGACTTTTTAATGAATTATGCATGAGACAATTTTAAGAAATGCATAATTTATGAATTAAATTAATTAAATAACTTTTATATCAAGAATAATCAATCTAGAGTCATGATTGAGACTAATTTGTTTTATCCCAATTGTTGTAACACTGACCTTCATAATGGTTCTTGGAGCCCTTTCTCCAGTTTGACTTAAAGCATTCACTCTTGATCTTTTTATAATGTCTTAAATAATTTGGAGTATTAATTAAAAAATAAGCATCCAGGTCTGTCCTCCTCTCTGTTGTTAAGGTTGTAAAAGGAAATGAAGTGATATATTGGGCCCCCAGGTCCCCACAGTGGATACTGCAGAACTTACTAGGCCTTCTTCATCCACTTCACCCCCCTTTCTGGTTTCTCTTTGAAGAAAGTCATTTTTGTTGCCACTCAGCTCTCCTGAGACATCTTTCTTTCTATGAAATTAGGATGCAGTTGGTCTGAACCAGCATTCTACGTAATTAGGTAATTGACACTTGCTTAAGAGTATGCTATGGACTGAGTTATGTGGCCCCTAACTTTCTACGTTGAAACCCTAATCCCCAACATGACTATATTTGGGGTATGTACCCAAAGTGGAGTGAGCACCTCCCTCTAGCCCCACAGATTTCTTGTTCCAGGAGGTTGAAAAAGGATAAGAGTAGGGCTAAAATACTATCACATAAGATTCCAGTATTTTTAAATTAAAAAGCAATTTGATTGTTGGAACTGGAAAAATAGCATTAATTGAATTATTGTGTGTCAGTCCTTAGTCACAAGCTTCCATAAAGTAAATTAGTTAATCTTCACCATTGATCCTACCACATAAAATTACCATCATTGAACAAGTGCAGAGACTGAGGCAAAGAAAAGTCAAGGAACATAGGTCTTTACAACTGTTGCTCTTACACAAGATATCTCATCTATAGATTGTAGGTCCCACCACTATGCTGATGGGAAGAACAAGCCCTTTTCAGGGAAGTTAGAAATATCTAACTGAGATCCATAACATCAGAAAGACTTCATTATCAGGAAAACAGGTCACAAAAGCAATGTAGATTCAGGATTTGCATCTCAGTCTGTTAGTTTCTTCAAAATCCACTTTCTTTCCATTCTTCTAATTTATGCTAAAAGAATTTGCCTTATCATAATTCTTGCCATCTTATTTCTTCTTCTGTTTCAAAATCCAACATTGGAATTTACTTCTCACTATGCAGAATGGTTTCATATTGCTATCTCATAAAACTCCCTATACAATGATGGCTGAAATACCTGTTTCTTAAATATTTATTCAGCATTATTCTGAGTTCCTTGTATGTATGAACCCATCTAAACTTCACAAAAGCCCATAAAGTTAAAACTATTACTAGTCCCATTTTATAGATAAGGAACTGTAAAGCTCAGAGAGGTTAACCAATTTCCCCAGAGTCACACAACTGGTGATGAAAAAACTGAGGTTCAGCTCTTGACCTCTGGGCTCCAGGACTTTTGTCATTGTTATAGTTCCAAGCTAACTGCATAGTGGTAGGAAACCATTATATTTACAAAGTTCACACATTTTCGTCATGGTCAAGTTTTAACTTGGGGGACTTCATCAATCAGAATGAAATATAACCGCGCCTTATTTTTCAGGGATCTCATCTCATAGTTATGTCTACTCTGCTTTGTTGTTGTTTAGTTACTAGTCATGACCGACTCTTTGAGATCCCATGGCCTATAGCCCACCAGGCTCCTCTGTCTATGGGATTTCCCAGGCAAGAATACTGGAGCGGGTTACCGTTTCCTTTTCCCGGGGATCTTCCCAACACAAGGATCAAACCTGCACCTCCTGCATTGGCAGGCAGATTCTTTACCACTGAGCCACCAAAAGCCCCTACTCTGCTTTAACTGTTTTAACTGCTCTCGGCCCATCCAATCTAGAGGCCCAGGTACCATATAAAATGCAACGATGACATTGAAATGTTGGTTTCTGAACTCTCTCAATTCCTGACATTCTTCTGCTCTTTTCAAAACTTTTCATGTGTCAACTTCCTTCAGCTGTTAACACATTTGGTTTTATAACCTGGCTCCTCCTTCTCACCTTCCCCCATTTGGGTTTAGTAAAGTTACTTCACTCTGCTTTCTTTCATGAAAAGCCGGCCTTTACACAATCTCTGCCTCTGGCAATGATTTCACCGTATCTGTGTGCTACAGGCCTTGTGTTCCATGCTTGTTGTCATTATCATTGTTTAGTCACTAAGTCGTGTCCAACTCTTTTGTGACCTTGTGGACTGCAACCTGCCAGGTTTCTTCAGCACCAGACCCCTAAGATACTCCAAGCATCCAAAACACTCCTAAACCAGACTTATCTAATAGGACCATAAGAAAATGTGGGTAGTTTATCTGTTTCAACACAATAGGAGAAATAGGTTTTATACCTATCATTTACCTATTCTCTACCATACCTCTCATTCACTCTAATTTGCATCAAACTCTAGCATGAATGATTAAAAATGATTTTTAGTTTCACTGATTTTTCTTCAATTGCTTATTCTAACCAATAGAAATGACTGCCCACTTATGTGACATGTCTCAAGTTCTCTCACAAAAGAAAGTGGTATGTTAGCTTAAATGACCATATGCATATGTTGGAGCTATTTCAACATCTGGCCCTGCTTTACAAAGGCTTAGCTTCTCGAAAGTTACAGCAGAAAGAATGCATTTGAAAACACAAGGTCATGGATATCTACAAGAAAACCACATCAGTGGGACTGTAAAATATTTGCTTAAGTAAACATTAGAAATGTGACAAATTGCTAATTTCCTATGAAGGATTGTAAAACTCCAGCTGAGAACTCTGGGTTGGGAGTACAGGGAAGAATAGAATAGGAATAGTTCCGTAACCTCACAGACTCCTCCTGCTCTAACTTTTGAATGAAAATATTGATGTCACCTGTTGGCTGAGAAGTTATTATCAGCCTTTATGACTGTTGGGAAGATCCCCTGGAGAAGGGAAAGTCTACCCACTCCAGTATTCTGGCCTGAAGAACTCAACGGACTACAGTCCATGGGGTCGCAAAGAGTCGGGCATGACTGAGCGACTTTCACTTGCATTTTTCATGACAATTGCTCTTACTCAAGATACCTAAAGATTGTAAATCCCACCACTATGCTGAAGGGAAGAACAAGGCCTTTTGAGGGAAGTTAGAAACATCTAACTGAAATCCATATCATCAGAAAGACTTGATTATCAGGAAAGCAGAGATAGAGGTAAACATAAAATAATCTCAGCTTCCCAGGAAAGCAGTGACAGTGTTCGGGTACAGCATGTGCAGATGTCTACAGCTCACCTTGTACGCTCATTGTAAATTTATAATCCCGAAACTGTAACATACCTGTTTCCTAGACTGTCCTTTTCATTTCAGTTTAAAATTCAGATCTCTTTCAAATTCCTGATAAGCAATTTAATGAAACACTGACCTCTTATGTATTTACACTAGTCATCAAAATTTTGTATGCTGTTTTTATACAACAGGGATACATTTTGACTATTTTATAATTTGAGGACTGTTACTAGTTTGAAGACTCTGAGACATGTTATTAAAATAGAAGCATATTTATTAGCATATTTCTATTTCAGTTTGTTTAAATGGCTGGTATATATTGTGTATCATAAAAAGACAATGGTTGCAGCTTTTTAAAAACAGGTATCAGGACTTCTTGGAGAAATAGCCGATTCCAGGGCTGGGGTAGGAAACAAGAAAGTGAGCCTGGAACATCTTATTATCCTAAATAGTGAAGAAGTTATCAAAGTTATTAGGGCCATGTAAAAAGAACTCAGGAGCCAAACTGAAGATGCTCCCATTGCCAAAAATGGAATAAATTACACATCAGTGAGGATAAGAATGGTGATAGTATTATTTTTTAAGGATATTTTAAAAACTACTTGCTTATTACTGCTGTATGATAACAGAAAATTAACTCATCATTTTGAAATCTGTTGAGTAAAGAGTAAAAACATTTATGCTTCTTTCTTAAAATATAAAAACTGGCACTAATGTTAACCAATCAGTAAATGCTAAATCTCTCCTTGTTGAAAGTATTCCAGCTAATAAATGAAGGGAATGATAAATATAGGATATCACCTCTCTGAGACCCTTAATGAACTGACAGGTTTAGGTTCTTAAGCACCAATAGCTACTAACATCACAAAAAGAGAGATGGTCAGAGAGTATATACCTTTTGATGAAAGAACAAAATATCACTTATAAATTAGTTATCCCCTATATACCGCAAATAATAACCTGAATCTTATTAAATTGCCAAATGCAATTACTAAGTTAGAGATAATATAGAAAACAAGGGAACACATTAAACTATCCATGGATCAGTTCAGTTCAGTTCAGTCGCTCAGTAGTGTCCAACTCTTTGCGACCCCATGAATCACAGCACACCAGGCCTCCCTGTCCATCACAAACTCCTGGAGTTCACTCAGACTCATGTCCATCGAGTCAGTGATGCCATCCAGCCATCTCATCCTCTGTCGTCCCCTTCTCCTCCTGCCCCCAATCCCTCCCAGCATCAGAGTCTTTTCCAATGAGTCAACTCTTCGCATGAGGTGGCCAATGTACTGGACTTTCAGCTTTAGCACCATTCCTTCCAAAGAAATCCCAGGGCTGATCTCCTTCAGAATGGACTGGTTGGATCTCCTTGCAGTCTAAGGGGACTCACAAGAGTCTTCTCCAACGCCACAGTTCAAAACCATCAATTCTTCGGCGCTCAGCCTTCTTCACAGTCCAACTCTCACATCCATACGTGACCACAGGAAAACCATAGCCTTGACTAGACGGACCTTTGTTGGCAAGGTAATATCTCTGCTTTTGAATATGCTATCTAGCTTGGTCATAGCTTTCCTTCCAAGGAGTAAGCGTCTTTTAATTTCATGGCTGCAGTCACCATCTGCAGTGATTTTGGAGCCCAGAAAAATAAAGTCTGACACTGTTTCCACTGTTTCCCCATCTATTTCCCATGAAGTGATGGGACCGGATGCCATGATCTTCGTTTTCTGGGTGTTGAGCTTTAAGCCAACTTTTTCACTGTCCACTTTCACTTTCATCAAGAGGCTTTTTAGTTACCATGGACTATGATATGCAAACAGAAAAATCCAGATCATGGAAAATATATGACAAACCAAACATGCAACTATATGAAGTTTCTGGGGGAGGAGTGGGGAGATGAACCTAGATGGAGAACCTAAAGATGAAAACTGACATAAAAGATATATGAACGCATCACAGTGTTTGGACTTTGTTTGTATTCAGATTCAAAGAGGAACATTTGTGAGGCAACTGGAAATTTGAATCTTGAATAGATACTTGATAAGCAATTTAAAAATTGTCATTAATTTAGTGTGATGGTTGCATTGTTTAAAAAGAGAATTCTTTATCTTTTAGAGATATACATTAAAGTATTTACAGATGAAATGGTATATCCAGGATTTGCTTCAAAATAATATGCAGGGTGGGGGAAGGTATATGAGAATATCAATACGGAAAGACTGGCCATGGTTTCATGGCTCTTGGGCTTGGCTGATGGGATTGATTACCCTTTTATATTTTGTGAATGTTTGAGATTCTCCATAATAAAAACTTAAAAGCAAAGCCAACCAAAGCACATAGGCATTTCTTTGTTTATATTCTACTCTCAGTGTTTAATCAATTTTAAATATTTCAAAGGGGAGAAATTGATCAGAACAAACTTCTAAAATCTGGCATTGTATTCATGTGCCTCATTTAATATTTGCAAAAGCAGCCCATTTTTCTAAAGAAAAGAGGAAGCACAAAGAACAAAACTTCTTTATTTTATTTATCTATATTCTCTCTTATTTACTTTACCAATATATCACTTGTACTCATTAGGACTACTGACATTGAAAGTCTTTCTGGGCAGTAAGACGGTATACATTCTACTTAAGTTTGATTAAGAATATTATTATTTTAATAGGAAATAGAAATTTACCAACATGTAGATACCAGCTGCCTATTTGCCAGGTGGAAAAAAAAAAAAAAAAACAGAACTTTCTTCTGCTTATACTGTATAAGTCATTTTTCAATATAGTACACAAAATAATTTTTTCATTTAAGCATTTTGAGCTATTCCTACTGACTTACTTTTAAACAATCTTTAATGGAACCACTTATATTACAAATGACAACATCAATTTTCCAACATCCCAATTGATATCTCATTTTTCCATTTTTCAGTGTTAGATGCTGTTTATCAATCTGTTATTTCTTATGTCAGTAGACTTTCAAGAGAAATATAAGAGTTGGCTAAAACACAAACTTTATTGAATAAAAGATGAGGTGATAATACATCAAAATACTAGCTTTGAATTTCTGATTCAAAAGTAGTGGCTTAGTTTAATCTTTCCATGATTAAATAATTTTATTGTTTCTCTCTCAAGTTTAGAATGACCATTGTTTCTTCTTTGGACCTTTGAAAATAAATGATCCTCTTCTGATGTCTTTACACTTGACCATTCATCTGTTTCAAACCCAGGTGTAAAGATTAGAATTATGGAATTGGGCTCCAGGTGGAATCAGATCAGATTTTTCAGAGTCCTTAAACTAAGGAAAACTATGTGATATACAACTAAGAACTGTCCTTTAGTTAAGGGATATTTTTTCCTCTGTGATTGTTTTATAACAATACCAAAATATTTATGAAATGCCTATCCCCACAGAACCTGAGGTGCACTTTTTGGGGTCGTTGTCTCATTTTCAATACTGAAATAACCAAAGAAAGAACAAACACGTTCTAACAAGTCAATGGAAAATATTTTCTCCTCCTCCTCCTATTTCTCTAGTGCAGTCTGTTCTCATTTATGCTATTTGTATCAAGATCCCCTTTCTTGCATAAAATTGATAATTACAAGAAAAACACTTACCCAGAACACAAAGTTGAAGATAAACATAGAACATTTTATACAGACGTTTACACCTGCCATGTTGGGAAAGGATCAGGAATCCTGATACTGTGAGTTTAACTGTTCCTTCTAGGATTGTTCTGTGATGGCTCTGGAGTAATTTGCCTGCAGAGATTTCTGCATTCACACCTTCAGAGCAAAAATAGAAAGCAAAGAAGTGGAGGGGGGAGAGTGATAATCTGGTTATTAAAGTGGATAAAAAAATTAACCTACACATTTAAATATCACAAGGACTATCTCTAGGCAGGTGTGTTCTTTTGCTTGCCATGGCTCCTGGGGTATTGGGTCAGAATATTTATGATCCTTCCTCCAAAACTGCCTCCCCTAAAGTAACTACTAGGTTAAGGGAGAGGGGCTGGAGCAGGGAGAGAAGGGCATAGCCGTAATACAACATTGTTGGATTCAGATAACACAAACTGACTTGCCCTGCTTCTACTTCTACTACAGGGAAATAAGATTGTTTTGCCCTAAGATAAAGGGACATTGTGTGTCACCTCATTTTTGCACTGCCTTTTCTCAAGAGTACAAAATTTGTTCTCGATGCAACAAAATGCATTTAGAAATCTGCAAAGTCTTCAGGCTTAGCTACAGCAATCATTTATCCTTAACCCCAGAAGAGAACAACCATTACCTAGACCTGCCTTCGAAATTTAAATCAAAACAATCCCATGAAGCTGCCTTAAATGCATTGCAGCTAAGGGAAGTGGGGAGGGAGAAGCTGCCCTGTCCATCCTAAGACTGTTCAGCTTTTTAATTTTTATTTCTTTGTGAAGTAAAAGGGGAAAAGTTCTCAAGAGTTACCCTCTGTCACTACTGCGGTCATTTTCCAACATGTAGCCATTCTGATAGCTCAGTTGGTTTTAAAGGTGGGCACTGTACTTCTCTTCCTCTGAAAAACTGTATCTAACAACGCTTCTCTCCACTGACTCTGTTTCTGTATACCCTGGTCCTCTTGAACAGAAAATTGAGAATAAGAAGGTAGTCATAGTTCAGTGATCATAGATTGTACAATTTGTTTCCAGTACTAATAAAAGGCAGCTGTCACAGGTAAAGGCAAAATTGCCTGCCCTAATCAGGGAGGTGTAGACTGCTTTTGTGTAAACAGTTTGGGTCATGCTAATTTCCACATCCTGCTTCTAAAGGGGAGTTCCTTTTCCCCCCAGTCGAAGAACTCTATACTTCAAAAGATTGTTGGGGAAAATTATTCTTTTAAATCTTTGTGAAGTTCTATACACTAAATAAGCATGGACTTCTTAAAAATTTGATGAGTTAAAAGAATATTTTTCTAATTTTTCAATGACATACAAAGATGACTTTGAAAAATCCCATTCCCTAAATATTAAATTTTTAATGTAATAGTGGCAATAATATTTGGAGTTAAGGCCAAATTTAGGGTTACTTAAAAAATAATGAGGGCTTCCCAGGTCTTCCAGTAATAAAGAATCTTCCTGCCAATGCAGGAGATACAAAAGATGTGGGTTCAATCCCTGGGTTGGGGAGATCCCCTGGAGGAGGAAATAGCAACCCACTTCAGTATTTTTGCCTGAGAAATCCCATGGACAGAGGAGCCTGGCGGGCTATGGTACATGAGGTTGCACAGAGTAGAACACGACTGAGTGACTGAGCACACACACACAAAATACTGGCTTAACATTTGAATAATCACAAAATTATTGGTGTCCTGAGCAGTTTCCTCCTAGAAAATAAAAATAATTTCACAAACTTCTACTGAGATATTAATGTATACAGAACTATCCATGGCTGAAAGAGAGTTGCTGACTGAATGAAAAACAAATGGATTTATAGTCCTAGAAATGATTATCGATCATTTAGAGGTAAAATCAAAAGAAATGTATAGATTTAAAATGCTGTTTTGTTGACAAGAATGTACTGAGAGTACCTATCAAACTTAAGTTTGAAATAGATTTTTCTGTAGATACTGAATCTCCTTTAATATGTATATGTATATATAGTCTTTGATTTAATTATTATTGAACCCTGAAACAAAAAGAAAATTTATGTGTTTTTACAGGAAAATTATTCTGTGTAATAGAATCCTCAGTCCAATACAAAATCTATATGAAATATCTCACTGTTTCTGTCTTAGTAAATTTTATAATCACCAACATTTGCCCAGGCCAAATGCTACACAGTCATTTTGTATTTCTCTCTTTTGCCTCATATCCAAGCATTTCCCATGGTCTGCTGAGCTCCTAAATTGCCTTCAAACCTGTTTCTTACTTCTCATCCTTTGACACTGTCATTCAACTCTTTATCATCTCTTACTTGAGACATTTTAATAAAATCATAATTTGTTTTCCTACCAGTCTCATCCCTCTCCTGTCTTACCATGCCAGAATTTTCTCTCTTGTCTTTCCATAATTCCCTCTGTAAAATACTTATTGCCATATACTTCCCCTGATTAAAAACCATTCTAAGGACAGCTTCCTATTACCTACAGGATAAATTTCAGACTTCACAGAAGGGGACTTAAAACATCTCCCAGAACTTTCTCCTGCTCCTCTCTCCCTAGGTAACCTCCACTCTTAGACTCCATAACCTCAGAATTATTTCACAGGCCTAGAATATACCTGGGGATTTTATGCCTCTGTGCATGTTGCTCCTTCTGCCTGGAATATTCTTTCCTACCTCCTCTACTTGGTGAGGGCTTCCCTGATGGCTCAGATAGTAAAGAATCTGCCTGCAATGCAGGAGATTCAGGTTGGATCCCTGGATCAGGAAGATGCCCTGGAGGAGGCATGGCAACCCACTGCAGTATTCTTGCCTGGAGAATCCCCATGGACAGAGGAGAATGGTGGGCTACAGTCCATGGTGTCACAAAAGAGTCAGACATGACTGAAGCAACAGCATGCAGCACACCCTACTTGGTGAGTTATTGCAACCACCTCTTGGTGCTCAGCTCAAATGGCATTTCACCTGTGGAAACCTGTTCTTCTTTACTCACTGCCCCTACTCTGGGAAGACCTCCTTGCTTCTCAGTTGTTATGCCACTAAAATTTGAACAAATTTTTAGTCTAAAATCACTGTCCTTTATAACATTGATTTTTATGCATGAAAGGCCAAGATCCTGACTTATTTATCTCTATGCCCACAGCAACTAGCATGGAAAACAAAGGGATGTGCAATTACAGCCAAGACTTCTAGAAAGTTCAACTGAGACTCCTTCATAAATTTCAAAGGAACTACCAAGATGTTTCCTCTCCCCACAATAAAAGTCAATTACCAAGTAAATTATTTCCTTTGTTTCAGGACTTGTCAGCATCTTAACTTGCTAATGTTCAAGTAGGTGATAAAGTGTGTGTGTGTGTGGTGGGGGTAGGTGGGTGTGTCGGGGTGTCTATGGGTTTGCTCAGTTGCTCAGTTGTGTCCCACTCTTTTCAAGCCCCTTCTCTGTCCATGGGATTTCCCAGGTAAGAAATCGGAGCGGGTTGCCATTCTTTTCTCCAGGGGATCTTCCCAACCCAGGGATTGAACTCTTAGTCTCCATCATCTACTGCACTGGCAGGTGGGTTCTTTACCACTAAGCCACCTGGGAAGCTCCACAAAGTATATACACAGCAATTCCCAAATTAATGTGACCTCAGAACATATTTTTGAAAGACATATACATGGATCTATGTAGAAACAATGATCTAGACAAATCCTCACATGAGAAAAGGGAATCTCAGGTAGACTGAGTACCCCAAGCTCACAAAACTGGCAGAGCTCTTTCTAGAAATGAGATCTCATGATGATCATATCAGTATTCTGTCCACTTGCATAAACCATCTCTTGGGTTACATAGAGTGATTATGAGTTAGTTAGCACCTTAGACTTGGAGAAATTGTCATATAACATAGTTAACAGTGACAAACAGCAGGTGCAGGAGGGGCGTGGAGAGTGTCACTAGTAACTCTTAGACCCAGTGAAAGCCCAGGTCTGAAAGGAGAAACAATGAAGACTGGGATATCACAGGAAATGACAGCTGTAGAGCAGAAGGAAAAGTCTCAGTAAATTTAGATAAAGTTTTCCTAATGCTCTAATCATGTCAAGTATTATCTCATACAGTGACTGCATAGAGTAAAGCAGGATGAGGATTGAAATCTGAATAATCATGAAGTCTCTCCACAAAGCAGTTGTATTAACCTAGGTTTTCATATCAGTATGGGAACCCTGGCACAGAAAAAAGAAAGATTCCCTGTTTCAAAACAGAGGAAAGGGCATGAATAGAACAGTCAGATACCCTATACAGCATTTCCTCTAGGTCATCAAGCAAATTAGGCCTACATTTGGGGTGTAAACCAGAAAACAGACATTGATAAGAGGTCCATAATTTTATCACTATGTTTCCTCTACAACATATGCCTAATAATTCATTCAACCAATGTTTTGAATGTCTTCTATGTCCCATGCATGATACTAGGAGCTGGAAGCACTGCAGCTTACTAAAAAAGATAAAAATCCCTCCCTTCATGGAAGATTATATAGATATATGTGTGTATATATAGATACACATATACACACATATATGTATATAATCTAGTATTATATATATAATATATATTAGTATATATATTCATATAAATATATACTAACTAGATATTTTGAGTAACCAGATATTTTGGTAACAATAGTTTAAAAAGGAAGTTTTTTCCTCATTACTATGTGAACGAAAACAAATGCTCTTTGTTATTATTTTTTAAAAATAAATTAACATATTCAGATAACTTACTATTTAGTAGACTATTCTTTCAGCAAATATCTATTGAATATCCACTATATCCTGGGGGTATGGCACGGAATAATACAAAAATGCTCAGATCTCTTGAATTTTACACAACCAGAGAGGAAGACAACTTCTTGTTTCTATTCTTGCTTCAAAAATCTAGTTAACCAATACATCTGTCAGTGGAAAGCGTGAAAGCGTTAGTTGCTCGGTCATATCTGATTCTTTGGGACTCCATGGACTGTAACCCCAGGCTCCTCTGTCCATGGGATTTTCCAGGCAAAAATACTGGAGCGGGTTGCCATTTCATACTCCAGAGAATCTTTGCTACTCAGTGATCGAACCTGGGTTTCCTGCATTGCTGGCAGATTCTTTACCATCTGAGCTACCAGGGAAGCGCCTGTCAGTGGAGCGGGTACTGAAAAACCAAACCACGTGTTTTAGAGAAAAGATTACATTTTTTTTTTTTCATCTTTTATATAGCCTCCCATTATCACCATCACTCTATACTAGAAGGCCATTTTTGGCATTTTGAGTATTCAGTTCATTTTTCAAAGGCTGATAACAGTAGCAAGAAAACGATGCTGCATTTTCTCTTCCTTATGACTGTGCTCAGGTGCGAACGTGCCAGTGCATGAGGGGATGAGGTCATGCATTCTAAAAGGAGTGAAGAGAAAGTTTGGGTACTCTTTAGCACTTCGTTTATAAAACTTTTTTCTTATTTTTGGAAAATCGAGGTTGCTCGTTTATGGGTTTTACGATCCGTTTTATAGGAGCAGAAGCTTGGCTCTTGTCCTCCGATCCGATTCCAGCATTCTAGAGACCAACATTCCTCTTATGCTTTCATCTGAACACAATGCTCTGTGCTTCCTATCCTGTGTGCTTATGGAGCCTGGCTTATAAAAACATTCTGCATATTCTCACCAGGAACAAGAAGCATCTGGTATGAGAATGATCCCTCTTCTCCTTTGTAGGACATTTTGAAACCACCATATCTACTTTCAGTATTAGTTCTAGCTCAAAAAAAAAAAAAAATGTGAGTGAAAATGTCAATGTGAAGTAGCAATATGGTTTATGAAGAATGGGTACTAATATTCTTCCTCTTTTATGAGTATTTTTATTCTAAAATATTCTGGATTTTCACCTGGACATAAAGTTAATAACCAATAAAGGTCACATAAAGAAAATATGGAAGTATGTACTAGAATACAGACTTTGGATCACCAAAATCTATCGTGTTTTTAAGATTGAAGCAAAATGGTATGGTAATTAAAAATCTGTTTTTTGACCATGATGGATTAGAGATACCTAAGAAATATAGATACCTCTAATCCTCTTATTCACAGAGGATGAGATGATTGGATAGCATCACCAACTCAATGGACATGAGTTTGGGCAAACTCCAGGAGACAGTGAAGGACAGGGAAGCCTGGCGTGCTGCAGTCCATGGGGTCGTGGACATGACTTAGCAACTGAACAACAACAGTGAATTCTTATTAGTCCTCACTGTAGTGTTTATATTCCTTTTATATTTGTAAAAATTACAGCACATTGAGAAAAAGGCCAGCTACTGCGTGGGCTTGGGGTCTGGTCCTTGGCCTGGCAGCTCCCTAAATTCAGCTTTGCCAGCCTTTCCTTCGGAGAAGGCAATGACATCCCACTCCAGTACTTTTGCCTGGAAAATCCCATGGATGGAAGAGCCTGGTGGGCTGCAGTCCATGGGGTCGCTAGAGTGGGACACGACTGAGTGACTTCACTTTCACTTTTCACTTTCATGCATTGGAGAAGGAAATGGCAACCCACTCCAGTGTTCTTGGCTGGAGAATCCCAGGGACAGGGAAGCCTGGTGGGCTGCCATCTCTGGGGTCACACAGAGTCGGACATGACTGAAGCAACTTAGCAGCAGCAGCAGCAGCAACCTTTCCTTAAGTGATCTGCTTCTTAGAACAGATTCCCTTTAAATTATCTCACAGGAGCCAGAATGTCAATTTTTTAGTTTATCATAAGAAATAGCCCCCATCAAGCCATCTAGCAAGAGATACAGGATGATCATAAAATCCTCTCCCATAAAGAAACAGATGTACAGATATAGAGAACAAACTGGTAGTTACCAGTGGGGAGAGGGAAGGGAGAGGGGCAGTATATGGGTAGGGGATTAAGTAAAAACTATCATACATAAAATAAATAAGCTACAAGGATATATACACAGCATAAAAATCATAGCCAATAGTTTATAATAACTATAAATGAAATATGACTTTTAAAAATTGTGAATTACTATATTCTACACCTTAAACATATAATATTGTACATCAACTATTGTTTGCTGTTTAGTTGGTAAGTCATGTCTGCCTCTTCTGTGATGCCATGGACTGTAACCTGCCAGGCTCCTCTGTCCATGGGATTTCCCAGGCAAGAATACTGGGGCTGGGTTGCCATTTCCTTCAGAAAGCAACAGAGAAGCCAGAGCACACACAGGGGTTTTCATGGTGGAAGGAGGGAACCATAAATTCAGTAAAGGAGGAAGTAGACATATTGCCAAGATTTGGTTGGCTGATGGTGAGTCTAGAACCATCCCGGGAATCCAAAAACTAAATCCACCAAAAGACACTCTTCTTCCACAATATGACAGTAATGCACCACTGTATTCTTTCTCCTCCAGGTGGCTTGCCCTGTACTCTCTTCAGTTCATGCCCTGTCTTGTGATCACAGTCTATCCCTAGATAAGAATACATCAAAATTGACTAGGTATCCATTTACCAAACTGCCTTCTCAGGTCATGCTAGTGGTAAAGAACCCACTTGCACCCACTTGCCAATGTAGGAGACGTGAGACTTGGTTTTGATCCCTGGATGGAAAAGATCCCCTGGAGGAGAAAATGGCAACCCACTACAGTATTCTTCCCTGGAGAATCACATGGACATAGGAGCCTGGTAGGCTAAAATCCATAGGGTAGCAAAAAGTTGGATATGACTGAAGCAAATTAGCACTCACTCACTCAATTACAATTCAGTCCTGCTTCCAAGATCGCCTTTTCATTGCATTTTAGATATTTCAAAAATTCTTCATTTAAACATGACTGCTTTCTTGTTCCATTTATATAGATTTTACCAGCTGATTTCTCAGAGGTCAATCTTATTCTTCTCTCCAAACTGGGATGTGGGCCCTTGTATGGATGACACTCAAGAAGAGAATGAAGAATGCAAAACACAGCTATGTAATCACCAGCCCAGGATCACTGGATACTCCATTTTTGTGCTGAATATTTGGTTGGTTGTTTGCTTTTTAAATGTACAGTTTAAATGCCAATGTACTTTCCCATGAGTTCTTCCTGAATCAGCCTTTGTGTGGACAGTTCACAGGTACACATTAGCTGCCAGTATAATTAGGCTCTTGGGGTATCAGGGGTTAAGAGGTAGGGAAGTTACTGGAGGCCACCAACACAGAATTTAAAAAGAAAGATATATATATCATAGGGTAGGGATAAAAAAAAAAAAAAAGAATAGGCTGTCTGATACAAGCATATTTAATGTTTGTATCAGACACAAGATTCTCAAACTAAAGGAGCCAAGAAAATGTGACACAGGCTCTTTGCGACCCAATGGTCTGTAGCCTACCAGGCTCCTCAGTCTATGGGATTTTCCAGGCAAGAATACTGGACTGGGTTGCCATTTCCTTCTCCAGGGGATCTTCCTGACCCAGGGATCAAACCCGGGTCTCCAGCATTGTAGGCAGACACTTTACCCTCTGAGCCACCAGAGAAGCCCTCTTCCATGACTAGTCAGAAATAAACACAGGCATTTTACCTCATTAGGATCTCACAAGTGACTAATTCCAAATTAGAAATGTTTATTCAACCTCACATAGTGGAATAAATTGCATGTCTATTCTGCTTCCCAGAAGACAATACATAACAGGAAATAATTATAAGAAGTCATTTATCAGGGAATCTCAAACTTCCATTTCACATCTTTGTAAGAGGCAACAGCATATATCCCTTATAAGCTCAGGTAGAAAAGAACTCAGACTCTGGTTTGAATTTTTTTTAATCATGGAGAGTCCTATTTAGATTTTCCTTGTACACTTGGAAAGCCTTTCTTAATGTAAGAAGGCAAACAAAATAAATATCCCAGGAATTCTATGACCTAACACCTAGAAACAAGAGGGCCTGGCTACGTTTTCCTTACTCTTGGCCCGTATGAATGGATCACCCTAATTTCAATCCATATCAAATAAAAGTACACTATTCAAATGCAATCTTTAAGGATACAATAACCAAATGAAATCTTTCCAGAAATGAGCATGGAATACGCCATTTCTCCTAGAAATCTCCTCTAGCTCCTTTTTTCATTTATACTCAGCCTGTACTGTGTCCTTCCGTGAACTTCCAAGTAATTCTCTTATTTATTAACAACGTGATTGATTCAAAAAATACTTTAGTCATAGGCCAACCATGTGAGGAGGTCAAAACTTTTTAAAATAAGCTATTCTTGGGGTCATGTAAGTGCCTGTGGGTAAAACAAAATCAAGGGATTGTTTCACTTTATGTGAAGTCATCATGCTTGTGCTCAGTCTCTAAGTCGCGTCTGATTTTCTGTAGCCCGCTGGGCGCCTCTGTCCATGGATTTCCCCAGGCAAGAATACTGGAGTGGATAACCATTCCCTTCTCCATGGAATCTTCCTGACCTAGGGGTCAAACCTGCATCTCCTGCATTGGCAGGCAGATTTTTATCACTGAGCCACCAGGGAAGCCCTACATGGAGTCATACTGACTCCTAATTCTACCTACATTAATCATTAAACTTCCAGAAAATATTCCAAAGGAAAGGGTACTGATTGTTTTTAATTGTGGAAAGGACCCAAACCTTCTCTGCATTTTCTTCTTGAAGCTTTAGCGAGCCAGAGAATTACTGTAAGTGTTCTGCTCTCTTTCCTCTTCACTCTTCATGCTTTCTTGGATACACAAGTGCGAAGAGGTATTGTTAAGCCAAAAATCCAGGCCTAGCTAAGGCCCATCTGAAAGGAATGTGCAAATCTGGGAACATATTCCAGTATTTCTAGCTACCAGTACAGGACCTGATGTATATGCAGTATCAGCCAGAAATATCAAGTTTCTCAAGAACCACTGAGTCTCAGCCAATCCCCTAAAGAGCTTTCGGGAAATAGTTCATAAAGCACTTCTCTGTGCAGTAAAAGATTATGTCACCCCCAGGCTTTGAACCCTCTAATGGATCCCATCACAACTAAGATGAAATCCAAAGCCACACAAGATGGGCCCTTGGCTGCCTCGCTGACCCCATTTCCTCCTCCCCTTCTCCCTCGCTCAGGCTGCTCCAGCCACAGTGGACTCCCTGCTGGTCCTTGGACTTGCCAAATGTGCTCCCAACTGGGTGCCTTCCCATTTCCTCTCCCCTCTGGGGAATCCTCTTCATCTGCAGAGTGAGATGGCTCATCCTCTCTACTCATTGGATTACATATTTCTTTGTCCGATTGAAATTTTCCTTTCTGGAATGGAAACTTCAGAATATTGGGAACATTTTCTGTATGTATTGTTTATTACCTGTCCCTGGGGCTCAGGATACAGTTCAGTTCAGTTCAGTCTCTCAGTGGTATCCGACTCTTTGCAACCCCATGGACTGCAGCACACCAGGCTTCACTGTAATCACCAACTCCCGAAGCTTGCTCAAACTCATGTCCATTGAGTCGGTGATGCCATCCAATCATTTCATCCTCTGTGGTCCCCTTCTCCTCCCACCTTCAATCTTTTCCAGCATTAGAGTCTTTCCAAATGAGTCAGTTCTTCACATAGGGCTTCCCTTTTGGCTTAGCTAGTAAAGAATCCGCCTGCAGTGTGGGAGACCTGGGTTCAATCCCTGGTCTAGAAAGATCCCCTGGAGAAGGGAAAGGCTACCCACTCTGGTATTCTGGCTTGGAGAATTCCATGCACAGTATAGTTCATGGGATCACAAAGAGTTGGACACGACTGAGTGACTTTCACTTTCAGAATGTTGTAGGTGTTCAGTAAATATTTATTGAGTGAATGACTAAATAGTAAGTTACCTGAACACATTAACTTATTTTTTAATAATAACAAAGAGCTATTCACCATTACCTTCTTATTGCTTAGCACAGTGACTGGAGGATTTTAATACCCATATGTGCCAGTATACAACACTGCAAAAGGAAAATGAGGCTGCTCTTATGAACCTTGTATTCCACCAACTTGTGGCTGCAAACAAACACACAAATACACCCAGGGGTCAAACCAGTGTTTCCTGCATAGGCAGGAGGATTCTTTATGGCTGAACCACCAAAGAAGTCCCCTTTAAAGAGGTAGTTAAGGTAAAATGGGGTCACTAAATTGGACTTTAATCCAATATGATTAATGTCCTTGTAAGAACAGGAAATTAGGACACATACATGGAGGAAAGACCACATGAAGATGCAAAGAGAAGACCACCTACCAGCCAAGGAGAGAAGCCTCAGAAGAAATCAACATACCAATATCTTGATCTTAGAATTCTATCCTCTAGAATTGTGAGAAGATTAATGTCTCCTAAGTCACTCAGTCTATAGTACTTTGGTATCATAGCCCTAGCAAACTAACACAGCAAGTTTTAAGCAGTTAAGTGACATGATACAGTGATCCAGGAAGATGATGATGGTGGTTTGTCTAGGTTGAACGTGCAGAGGAAGAGAAGCAATTGGATTCAAGATACGCTTTAGAGCTAAAATCGATGTTGAAGGTGAGAGAAAGAAAGGATCCTGGATGCCACTCAGATCCTACTGTGAACAACAGGGTACTAGTGACGTCACCAAGACAGAGAAAACCCCTGACCCCACCAGTTCCCCTATTAACAGCATCTTGCTTTAGTGTGGTACATTTATTACAGTTGATGTGTTACCTATTAACACATTACTAATAACTAAAGCCCATAGTTCACAGTAAGGTTCACTCTGTGTTGTACATTCTATGGATATTGGTGAAAGTATGACATAAACCCAACCCACAGTTCAAGTATCACGCACAATAGTTTCATGGCCCTAAAATCTATACTCCACTGGCCCATCCTCTTTCCCTCCCCCACTCCAACTCCTGGCAACCACTGATTTTTTTACTCTATGTATAGTCTTGCCATTTTCAAAATGCTGCAGAGTTGATCCTGTGGCATAATAAGAAATATATGCTTAGCTTTTGTCCCAGTTCCTGGCAGACAGCTTCCAAAACCCCTAGAACCTTCAGAAGAATAACAATGTCTTTTGTATGCTGATAAAATGACTGGTGACTGGAGGACCCTAAATAACTGCAGGATGGTAGCTGGTTGCCTGAGAGACTAAGGCTTGATTGCAACTTTCAGTCCCACCCCTGGCCTCTGGGAGGGAAGAGAGGCTGGACATTGAATTGATCATCAATAGCTAAGGATTTAACCCATCATGTATATCTTATGACACCTGCGTAAAAACCCCTAACTAATGATATTGAGAGAGCTTCTAAGTTGCTGAACACATTGAGGGGCTGGGTGGGTGGCACGACTAGAGCAGGCCTGGAAGCTCTGTGCACAGCACTCCCCTAGCACCTTCTACTGTATATCTCTCCCATTTGGTTGCTCCTGGGTTGTATCCTTTATAACAAACCAGCAGTTTTAAGGAACGTGCCTTCCTAAGTTCTGTGAGTCACATAAGCAAATTATAGAACCTGAAGACGGCATATGGAGACTTCTGAAGCCAGTCCCTCAGAAGTGACCAGCATTTGAAGTGGGGGGTGGGGGGTGGGCACACTGTGAGACTGAGTCCTTAACCCCTGGAGTTTGTGCTAACTTTGAGTAGTAAATGTCAGAACTGAACAGAGTTGTAGGATATCTCTGGTGTCGGGAAAGTTGGAGAATTGGTTGGTGTGGGGAGGAAAAAAAACCGTTATTTGGTAACAGAAGTGTTGTGAATAAAAGCAGTTCAGAGTTCCCTTTTCAGAATGACCTCTTTCACTTAAGAATGTGCATGTATATTTCCTCCATGACTTTTCATGGCTCAATAATTAATTTCCTTTTAATGGTAACTAATATTCCATTGTATAGATATACCAGCTTATTTATCCATTTACCTATCGAAAGATATTTTGATTGTGTCCAAATTTTGGCAACATGAATAGAGCTGCTATCAACCTTTATATACAAGTGTTCATATGGACAGGAGTTTTCAACTCAATTAGCTAAATACCAAGAAGCATGATTGCTGGATCATATGGTAAGAGTATGTTTAGTTTTGAAAGAAACTGCCAACTATCCTCCATAGTAGATCTACCATTTTACATTCTCAGCAGCAATGAATGAGAATTGCTGATTCTCCACATCCTTGCCAGCGTTTGGTGCTGTTAGTATTCTGGATTTTGGCCATTCTAATAAGTGTGTTGTGGTATCTCACTGTGTTTTAATGTCCAATTCTTTAATAACATATGAGTCCTTTTTCATACCTTTATTTACCATCTATAGATCTGTTGTGAGGTGTTTTTCAGATCTTTTGCTCAGTTGTTCTTTGAGTTGTTTGTTTTCTTATTTGCTAGGGTTTTAGAGACACTCATCTGACAGATAATGTGTTTTGCAAATACTTTCTCCCATTCTATGGCTTTTGTTTTCATTCCCTTAATCCCATTTGCTGTTTTTAATGAAACAAGCATCCTTACATGGGAAACTGAGACTCAAAAATATTATTCTTAATTCTTTCTTCCAATTTACTGACCCATTTTGTTAATTCCATCTCTGAAAACTTCTAGCCTCAAGTCCACTGCCAAAACCATATTGTACATTATTAAATTACTACATTAACTGTCTCCTGGGATCTTAACATTTCAGTCTGTCAAGAACTGTGAAGGTTCTGATGTTTTACCCTACTTTCAAACTAACAAACTAGCCTATTGGAATTGACAACAACGAGACTCCTAATCAAAGACAAATGTCTTTATAACTCATGGCACAGCAACCTCTATGAGCCTCTTTTTCATTGGTTCTTTTGGATCCCCAGGTCCCAAAGGAGAAATGCCCAGCAGTCTAGGTGGATGTTGAGGATAATTAATTTATATCACACTGAGAGACTCAGGTTAGGAAACGCCAATTTCTTAAAATCGTCCTCTTTAAAATCCCTCCGCCACAAGGGAAATGCAGTATCTATTTTCCAAGGACATTCTTGAAAACCTATCCAAAATAAAAGTTTTCAATGTCTGCTCAGAAGATATGCAGCAGTGTGAGAGACCCATGGAGAATTTTCCCTCAATGTAATCTTCATCTCTCTACTTTCTGGTGGACAGTCAGAACAAGTAATCAATTAAAAACTCTTACATTTAACAAAAATACCTTTGGTAGTTCTGTTTCCTAAACAAAATATAAATTCCTCATATTCGAGGCCTTTCAACACCTTGAAGAGCATTCGAAACCCTTCAACACCAGTCTCCCAATCTCCCCTTTTAACCTTAATTCCTAAGACTTCCCAATGTGTACCATCCATGCCAATGAATAAGGACTTTGTCTGACTTTACCAGCTCTATATATCCTTTTATTCCTTCCATTCTTCCTGCCTCAAATATTCTCCCCATATCAATAATCACTGATAGAGTCAGGTCTGTTCAACTCTTAACTCATGACATGTTTTTAAAATAGATCTCTTCCTCTGAGGATGTGGAGTAAAGGGAACCCTCTTGTACTGCTGGTGGAAATGTAAGCTGATACAGTCACTATAGAGAACAGTATGGATATTTCTTTGAAAACTAGGAATAAAACTACCATATGACCCAGCAAACCCACTACTAGGCATACACTTTGAGAAAACCATAATTCAAAAAGGCACATGTACCCCAAAGTTCTCTGCAGCACCATATACAATAGCCAGGACATGGAAGCAACCTAAATGTCCATTGACAGATGAATGGATAAAGAAGTTGTGGTACATATTAATATATACAATGGAATACTCAGTCAGTTCAGTTCAGTCACTCAGTCGTGTCTGACTCTTTGCAACCCCATGAACCGCAGCACACCAGGCCTCCCTGTCCATCACCAACTCCCGGAGTTCACTCAGACTCACGTCCATCGAGTCGATGATGCCATCCAGCCATCTCATCCTCTGTCGTCCCCTTCTCCTCCTGCCCCCAATCCCTCCCAGCATCAGAGTCCAATGAGTCAACTCTTCGCATGAGGTGGCCAAAGTACTGGAATTTCAGCTTCAGCATCATTCCTTCCAAAGAAATCCCAGGGCTGATCTCCTTCAGAATGGACTGGTTGGATCTCCTTGCAGTCCAAGGGACTCTCAAGAGTCTTCTCCAACACCACAGTTTAACAGCATCAGTTCTTCGGCACTCAGCTTTCTTCACAGTCCAACTCTCACATCCATACATGACCACTGAAAAAACCATAGCCTTGACTAGACGGACCTTTGTTGGCAAAGTAATGTCTCTGCCATAAAAAGGAATGAATTTGAGTCAGCTGAACTGAGGTGGATGAACCTAGAGCCTATTATACAGAGTGAAGTCAGAAAAAGCAGAAAACAAATATCATATATTAACACATATTTATGGAATCTGGCTTCCCTTGTGGCTTAGAGCACAAAGAATCTGCCTGTAATGCAGGAGATGTGGATTCAATCCCTGGGTCAGGAAGATCTCCTGGAGAAAGGAATGGCAACCCACTCCAGTTTTCTTGCCTGGAAAATTCCATGGACAGAGGATCCTGGTGGGCTAAAGAGTTAGACATGACTGAGTGACTAACACTTTGTGGAATCTAGAAAAATGGTACTGAAGAATCTATTTGCAGGGCAAGAATAGAGACACAAATGTAGAGAACAGACTTGTGGACCCAGCAGGAGAGGGAGAGGGTGGGATAAATTGAAATAGAAGCATTGACATATATACATGACCACACGTAAACTAGATAGCTAGTGGGAAGTTGCCTTAAAAATAGGGAGTTCAGTCCATTTCTCTTTGACAATCTAGAAGGGTGGGTTGGGATATGTGGGGGAGGCTTAAGGGGGAGCCAATAACCATATACTTATGGCTGATACACATTATTATACAGCAGAAACCAATACAACATTGTAAAGCAATTCTCTTCCTTCTCATCTCTTACGGCGTTTTTCCCCATAACTCAATTTAAGTATTCTCTATTAGTAGTCTATTTGCATTTTCTTTCTACTAGTGTGCATGCAGCTAGGGTTTATATTCTTCAACTTTATGTCTCTCATACTATGATCCATATCTAGTGAATATTGAATGTTAATCAATAAATAGATATTATGATTTTTGCTTTTCCCTAAGTAAATGCTTCCCCTGTGGCTCAGATGGTAAAGAATATGCTGCAATGTCAAAGACCTAGGTTCAGTTCCAGGGTCAGGAGGATCCCCTGGAGAAGGGAATGGCAACCCTCTCCATTATTCTTGCCTGGAGAATTTCATGGACAGAGAAGCCTGGCAGGCTACAAGTCCATGGGGTCTCAAGAGTCAGACACAACTTAGCAACTCAACAATAACAATGAAAGAAAAGGACAAGTTATCAAGAATGTCAATGATAGTAAGAATCTACTTTGAAGATACTCTTTGGGAGGTAGTGTTTTAGCTGATGTGAAGAAATAAGGAGCCAGTCATACAAAGAGTTGACGGGGGGATTATTCAGGAAAAGGAAAGGTATTTTACTTCTTTCACAAGATAGCTACATATAAAGCACTCAGCACAAGACTGCATTTTGTAAATTCTCAATAAGTGATCATATTTGTAATTGCTATGACTGTTGACCTTATTCTCTTGGTAGCCAGTCCATAAAGACCTGCAGAACACTGACTAATCTTCTAAACCCTAACAGATACTCAAAAAATAAGCACTGGCAGTTACATCTTTAAACAAGAGGGAAATACACAGAAAATTTTACAAAACAGAAAATCTCATGAGAAATTCAGCTTCCTTCCTCTCTTTTTCCCTTCATTAATCATTCTCTAGATTTCCATATTATGAAAAACCTCACTAATTAATATAATGATAATTAAGGAATTCACATTTGTTCTGTAAAGCAAATGAATAATGTAATCAAAATATAAGGAGGTAGAATGTTTAATTAAGGAAACCTTTTGTTTCTGAACATTTGCAACCACATACATTTGCATACAATCAATGTGTTGATTACAAATGATGGACTTTTTCATTAAAGCAAGATACATTAAGATCTTACTCTTTAACTCTTGACCTTCTTAAACTTATCTTTCTTGTCAAAGTTTGCCATAAATAAGGTATATCACTGAGACAGATTCTTTTCTTTGGTTAGTCCAAATTAAAGTTATTTGTGTGGCCAGTCCTAAATTGACCTGCTTTCCTTTCACAGATTTTTAAAATTCATACTTTGTCATTTTCCAGAAGTTAGTGGATCTAATTAAGTTATACTCTTTTATGGTTAAATGATTTTTTAAATTGTTATAATTTGATAAAGATTGAAAGGGTGTTCAAGATGTAATTTTCCTTCCTTTATTATTCTGCCAAATCTTCCTTTCTATAATCCTCAGGACTATTTCCACATCTCTAATTCCATATGCCCAGAGCCCCATAAGGGCCCCATATGGTCCTCTACATACCTTTAAAAAAAAATTGTCTTTGTTCTCAGCCTCATGGCAGGAGATGAACTGTTAAGTTTTAGCCTGAAGTCAGGCCTCTCCTTAGACAAAAGGTTTTAAACTTGACCCTGAATGACTAATGTGTTCTATTAATCTTAAATGATAATATTGATATCCCATAGGAAGGACAGTTTCAGATCATCTCTAGAGTATATCTTATTCAGACCATCACGTAAGGTATTTTAAAATATCCAAGATAAGACAATCATCCAAGACAACTTTTGGTTACTGTTAAAGCATTTTTAAAAAAATAATAATGTCATGACATTCATGTAGATATCAAATAAGCATGCATTTAGATTTTAATTAATCATTAATCAAGGAGTTGGTAAGAGGTTACAAGCAACTTAAAAAAGACTCCAAAGACCATACGTAGGTCAAGAGCACTGAAATGAATGTGCAAATGGAGGCAACGTTAGCTACTTTCACAGTGAAGGACAGGAAGGTAAGAAAAAACAGTTTTGGAGGAAAGATAAGCTTAGTCATGAAAATTTTAAAGTTGAGGCTAAAAACAAAGAACAGAAAGTTGGATACCAAAAACTAAAACTCAAGAGAAAAGTCAGCAGTGATAGAGATTCATGAATCTCTCATTGTAAGGAGATAATCAAAACCATGAGAAAAAATAAAATGACCCCAGATAAGCAAAAAGTCAAAAGAGAAAAGACAGAGGTAAGAATGTTGGGATACTATAGCGTTAAAAGTACGGACTAGGAAAAAGGACCCTATGAAGGGATGAGGAATGAGGAGAAGTGGGGGATTCAAGAGTGAGAGAGTTGCAAATCCTAGGGAAAGGAATGGTTTCAAGGATGATGCCTGCATGCATGCTAAGTCACTTCAGTCATGTCCAGTTTTTGTGGCACTATGGACTATAGCCCGCCAGGCTCCTCTGTCCAAGGGATTCTCCAGGCAAGAATACTGGAGTGGGTTGCCATGCCTTCCTCCAGGGGATCTTCTTGACCCAGAAATCAAACCCATGTCAGTTCTCCCTCATTACCAGGTGGGTTCTTTACCACTAGCACCACCTGGGAAGCCCTTCAAGGATGATAAAATGGCTCATTTCAAATGCCATTTGTAAGACAAATCCTGTGGAGGTCTCGTCATCACTTTCCTTACCAGAGAGCTTTTGGTAGTGAAAAGTGTGGTTAAAGAAGTTACTTGAAAGGTGAATAGGGGACTTCCCTGGTTGTCCAGTGGTTAAGACTCTGTGCTTCCACTGCAGGGGGTGCATGGCTTTTGACCCCTGGTCAAGGAACTACGATCCCGCATGCTGTATGCCATGAGGCTCAGCCAAAATAAAAAATAAATAAAATAATTTTTTTTAAAAGAAAGATGAGTAGGAATACCTGGTTAAAGATAGCAAATAGAAAATATTCGTGTACTCTTGTTCTTTCTTGAATTCACCAAGATAACAGTAAAGAAATTTTGAAACCCATTAACCTGTGGAGACAAACCCAACAAGCGAGGAGGCAACAAAAAAATTTGGAATCTGGAAAACTGATGGATGAGTGGCAAATGACTACATGATATCAAGAACGCTGAATCCTAAATCAACAGTGAAGACAGTTAAGAAGCCAATCATTTCTTCCCACAGATCCCCTATCTAAGTATTCTGGAGGTAGTGGCACCAGGTTCTGATGCTGCTGAAGTTTGTCTCTTCCCGGCTGGTGCTAGTGGTAAAGAACCTGCCAATTCAGGAGACATAATAGACATGGGTTCAATCCCTGGGTCCAGTCTGGAAGATCCCCTGGAAAAGGAAATGGCAACCCACTCCAGTATTCCTGCCTGGAAAACTCCATGGACAGAGAAGCCTGATGGACTACAGTCCATGGAATTGCGAAGAGTCGGACACAGCCGAAGTGACTAGCATGCACAAGGGGTTCAAAAGAGAAGAATCATTTGAGGATTTGTACAGAACAGACTCCAAGATGGCTGCCTTCTCCAGTAGAAAGACTTCACCGCTTACAGAAGACTAGAAGTTTATCGTCTGTAGAGGGTGAAAAAGTTCTTGCACCAGAAGATGCCAACACGGTCACTGGAAGTGTACCCAGAGTGAATTCCAGGTGAGTGGGAATTGGGATTTAAAGGAGGACTTTTGAATACCAAATATTGAAATCTTCAGCCCTCTTCGACAAGTCTGTCCCCATAAAACTGGCAGCTAGAATTATAACTTCCATGCAGGAGATTAGAAACATCTTTCCCAGAGACTCCAGCCAGCACAAGGGGAAAGTCCTAAAATATGGACATCGGGAATTCCTGAGGAAACAGGCAGCTGCATCTCCACCATTAAGCTTATTGTCCATGATGCAGAATGCACACTACCCTCTCAGATATTTTCATCAGCTTTTAAGTTCTTCAACTTAAACATAAACATATAGTCGAGGATCCCCAAACAACTAAAGAAAGCCACTAACATGAAAGGCAGAAAACAAAACAAGCAGCAAATAAATCAACTGTGCAGGGAGGTGAAAACCTCAAAACACTAATATTTATATGTCAGAAAAATAAGACATGTTACCTTTGAAACATGAACAGAAATGCTGCAGATAAGGGAAACAAAGAATAAGAAAGAACTCTTGGAAAAATAGAAATATGCTTGCAGAAATGAAAAAAGGGAAATCTTAGAAAAGGAAAAACTAAGAAAAATGATGAAATCTCCTAATAAGTAGGTCAAAAGATAACAAGAAAATAAATTGGAAAAGCAACAAGGGAAGTTCAACATTCAAATAATAGAAGTTTCAGAAAGAATGAATAAAGAAAATGGAGGAAAGTAATCATCAAATAACAAATTCAAGAACCCGTCCTACATTGAAAGCATCCACAGAGTGTCCCCCCAAAATACAACAGATAAAGTATTCCATGTCAAGGCACATCCTGAGAAATTTCAGGACACTGTTCACAAATATATTCCTAAAAAAGTGGCTGTAGAGAAAAAGAAAATATAAGTAAGGAAGACGAAGAGGGCACAGTAGGAGGATGCTGAGCTCACCTCCCCTGAAAATACATAAAAAATATGACCATATGAGGAGCAATTCTCACTGAAAACAATCTACACATTGGAAGAAACTATTCTAGGCTGTAAGGAAAGATCCAAATGGAGTCTGATGGGAAGCATGGAGAAGTGACCTAGTCAGAACCCACACACCTAACAGGGGACATGGAAGAGGAGAGAAGTATTACGGTCTCAGATATCCAGATATCCTTCCTTGTGAGTGAGAAGTTTGAGTCACTTTTTCAGTTCAGTTGGTCAGTCGTGTCTGACCTTGCGACCCCATAGACTGCAGCACACCAGGCCTCCCTGTGCATCATCAACTCCCGGAGTTAACTGAAACTCATGTTCATTGAGTCAATTCATCAACCATCTCATGCTCTGTCGACCCATTCTCTTCCCGCCTTCAATCTTTCCCAGCATCAAGGTCTTTTCCAGTGAGTCAGTTCTTTGCATCAGGTGGCCAAAGTATTGGAGTTTCAGCTTTAGCATCAGTCCTTCCAATGAATATTCAGAACTGATTTCCTTTAGGATGGACTGGTTGAATCTCCTTGCAGTCCAAGGGACTCCCAATAGTCTTCTCCAACACCACAGTTCAAAAACATCAATTTTTTGGCACTCAGCTTTCTTTATAGTCCAACTCTCACATACATACAGGACTATTGGAAAAACCATAGTTTTGACTAGACGGACCTTTTTTGGCAAAGTCATGTCTCTGCTTTTGAATATGCTGTCTAGTTTGGTCACAACTTTTCTTCCAAGGAGTAAGAGTCTTTTAATTTCATGGCTGCAATCACCATCTGCAGTGATTTTGGAGCCCCCCATAATAAAGTCTGTCACTGTTTCCACTGTTTCCGCATCTATTTGCCATGAAGTGATAGGACCGGATGCCATGATCCTAGTTTTCTGAATGTTGAGTTTTAAGCCAGCTTTTGCACACTCCTCTTTCACTTTCATCAAAAGGCTCTTCAGTTCTTCTTCTCTCTCTGCCATAAGGGTGGTGTTATCTGCATATCTGAGGTTATTGATATTTCTCCCAGCAATCTTGATTCCAGCTTGTGCTTCATCCAGCCCAGCATTTCAAATGATGTACTCTGCATATAAGTTAAATAAGCAGGGTGACAGTATACAGTCTTGACGAATTCCTTTCCTGATTTGGAACCAGTCTGTTGGTCCATGCCCAGTTCTAACTGTTGCTTCTTGACCTGCATACAGATTTCTCAGGGGGCAGGTCAGGTGGTCTGGTTTTCCCATGTCTTGAAGAATTTTTCACAGTTTGTTGTGATCACATAGTCAAAGGCTTTGGCATAGTCAATAAAACAGAAGTAGATGTTTTCCTGGAACTCTCTTGCTTTTTTGATGATCCAGCAGATGTTGGCAATTTGATCTCTGGTCCCTCTGTCTTTTCTAAATCCAACTTGAACTTCTGGAATTCACTCTTCACGTATTGCTGAAGCCTGTCTTGGAGAATTTTGAACATCACTTTACTAGCGTGTGAGATGAGTTCAATTGCACAGTAGTTTGAGCATTCTTTGGCATTGCCTTTCTTTGGGATTGGAATGAAAACGGACCTTCTCCAGTCCTGTGGCCACTGTTGAGTTTTCCAAATTCACTGGCATATTGAGTGTAGCACTTTCACAGCATCATCTTTTAGGCTTTGAAATAGCTCAGTTGGAATTCCATCACCTTCGCTAGCTTTGTTCGTAGTGATGCTTCCTAAGGCCCACTTGACTTTGAACTCCAGGATGTCTGGCTCTAGATGAGTTATCACACCATCATGGTTATCTGGGTCATTAAGATCTTTTTTGTATGGTTCTTCGGTGTATTGTTGCCACCTTTTATTATCTTCTGCTTCTGTTAGGTCCATACAATTTCTGTCCTTTATTGTGCCCATCTTTGCATGAAATTTTCCCTTTGTATCTCTAATTTTCTTGAAGAGATCTCTAGTCTTTCCCATTTTATTGCTTTCTTCTAGTTCTTTGCACTGATCACCAAGGAAGGCTTTCTTATCTCTCCTTGCTATTCTTTGGAACTCTGCATTCAAATGAGTATATCTTTCCTTTTCTCCTTTGCCTTTCACTTCTCTTCTTTTCATAGCCATTTGTAAGCCCTCCTCAGACAACCATTTTTCCTTTTTCATTTCTTTTTCTTGGCGATGGTCTTGATACCTGCCTCCTGTACAGTTTCATGTACCTCAGTGCATAGTTCTTCAGGCACTAGCAGATCTAATCCCTTGAATCTATTTGTCACTTCCACTGTATAATCATAAGGGATTGGATTTAGGTCATACCTGAATGGTCTAGTGGTTTTCCCTACTTTCTTCAATTTAAGTCTGAATTTGGCATTAAGGAATTTATGATCTGAGCCACAGTCAGCTTCTGGTCTTGTTTTTGCTGACTGTATAGAGCTTCTTTATCTTTGCCTGCAAAGAATATAATCATCTGGTGATGTCCATGTGTAGAGTCTTCTCTTGTGTTGTTGGAAGAGGGTATTTGCTATAACTTTGCTATGCCAAGTGTATTCTCTTAGCAAAACTCTATTAGCCTTTTCCCTGCTTCATTCTGTACTCCAAGGCCAAACTTGCCTATTAGTCCAGGTATTTCTTGACTTCCTACTTTTGCATTCCAGTTCCCTATAATGAAAAGGACATCTTTTGTGGGTGTTAGTTCTAGAAGGTCTTGTAGGTCTTCATAGAACTGTTAATGTCAGCTTCTTCAGCATTACTGGTCAGGGCATAGACTTGGATTACCATGATATTGAATGGTTGCCCTGGAAACGAACAGAGATCATCCTGTCATTTTTGAGATTGCATCCAAGTCCTGCATTTCAGACTTTTGTTGACCATCATGGCTACTTCATTTCTTCTAAGGGATTCCTGCCCACAGTAGTAGATATAATGGTCATCTGAGTTAAATTCACCCATTCCAGTCCATTTTAGTCTGCTGATTCCTAAAATGCTGATGTTCACTCTTGCCATCTCCTGTTTAACCACTTCCAATTTGCCTTGATTCATGGACCTATCATTCCAGGTTCCTATGAAATATTGCTCTTTACAGCATCAGACTTTACTTCCATCATCAGTCATATCCACAACTGGGTATTGTTTTTGCTTTGGCTCCATCTCTTCATTCTTTCCGAAGTTATTTCTCCACTAGTCTCCAGTAGCATATTGGGCACCTACCGACCCAGGGAGTTCATCTTTCAGTGTCCTATCTTTGTCTTTTCATACTGTTCATGGGTTTCTCAAAGCAAGAATACTGAAGTGGTTTGCCCCTCCCTTCTCCAGTGGACCACGTTTTGCCAGAACTCTCCACCATGACCCATACGTCTTGGGTGGCCCTACACAGCATGGCTCATAGTTTCATTGAGTTAGACAAAGCTGTGGTCCATGTGATCAAATTGGTTAGTTTTCTGTGATTGTGGCTTTCAGTCTGTCTGCCCTCTGATGGAGAAGGATAAGAGGCTTAAGGAAGCTTCTTGATGGGAGAGACTGAGGGGAAACTGGGTCTTGTTCTGATGGGCGGGGCCATGCTCAGTAAATCTTTAATCCAATTTTCTGTTGATGGGCGGGGCTGTGTTCTCTCCCTGTTATTTACCTGAGGCCAAACTGTGGTGGAGGTAATGAAGATAATAGCGACCTCCTGCAAAAGGTCCCATGCAGACACTGCTACATTCAGTACCCTCAAGCCTGCAGCAGGCCACAGCTGACCCGCGCCTCCACTGGAAACTCCTGGACACTCACGGGAAAGTCTGGGTCAGTCTCTTGGGTGGTCACTGCTCCTTTCTCCTGGGCCCTGGTGCACATAAGGTTCTATTTGTGCCTTCCAAGGGTCTGTTTCCCCAGTCCTATGTGAGTTCTGGCAGTTCTATGGTGGGGTTAATGGCAGCCAAGAGGGTTTATGCCATACCCAGGTCTGCTGCACCCAGAGCTCCTGCCCCTGCGGCAGTCCACTGCTGACCCATACCTTCTCAGGAGACACACAAACACAGTTCTGTCTCAGTCTGTGTGGGGTTTCTGGGTCCTGGTGCACACAAGGTTTGTTTGAGCCCTCTGAGTGTTTCTGGTGGGTATGGGGTTTGATTCTAAATGTGATTTTGCCCCTTCTACCATCTTGCTGGGGCTTCTCCTTTGCCCTTGTATGTGAGGTATCTTCTCAAAGTCACTCCAGCCCCACAAAGCTACTTATTAGGTACCCAATTTAAAAATGGGCAAAAGACCTGAATAGGCATTTTTTGGAAGAAGGCATACAGATGGCTTATATTACATGAAAATACGTGCAGCATTGCTAATCATCAGGGAAATGCAAATCAAAACAATAAGATATCAGCTTTCACCTGTCAGGATGGCTATTTTCAAAAAGACCACAAATAACAAGTGTTAGCAAAAAGGTGGAGAAAAGGGAACCCTGGTACCCATCATGGGAATGTAAACTGGTGTAGTCCCTGTTAAAAACAGTATGGAAGCACCTCAAAAAACTAAAAATAGAACTATGATATGATCCAGCAATTCCATTACTCTTGAGTGTATCTGGAAAAAAAAAAAAAAACACTAATTCAAAAAGGTTATTTGCAACCTGATGTTCAAAGCAGCATGATTAACAACATCCAATATATGGAGGCAACCTAAATGTCCAATCAACAGATGAGTGGATAAAGAAAATGTGAGGTATACACATATAATATATGTATTGTATACATATAAAATGTATATAATGGAATATTACTCAGCTGTAAAAAAGAGAGAGAGAGAATGACATATTGCCATTTACAACAACAGAGATGGACCTGGAGCATATTAGTCTGTAAAAATAACAAAGACAAATTCTGCATTTTGACATGTATGTGGAACCTAAAATTTTTTTTAAATGAATACAGTAAAACAAACAGATGCACAGATACAGAGAAGGGAGAAGGAAGTAGGGAGGGTCATATAGGAACAGGGGATTAAGAGGTACAAACCACTGTGTATAAAATGAATTAGATACAAGGATGCACCATACAGCACAGGGAGGATAGCCAATATTTAATAATAACTTTAAATGGAGTATGCTGCTGCTGCTGCTAAGTCACTTCAGTCATGTCCGACTCTGTGCGACCCCATGGACTGCAGCCCACCAGGCTCCCCCGTCCCTGGGATTCTCCAGGCAAGAACACTGGAGTGGGTTGCCATTTCCTTCTCCAATGCATGAAAGTGAAAAGTGAAAGTGAAGTGGCTCAGTCATGTCCGACTCCTACTGACCCCATGGACTGCCGCCTACCAGGCTCCTCCATCCATGGGGTTTGCCAGGCAAGAGTACTGGAGTGGGGTGCCATTGCCTTCTCCGTAAATGGAGTATAAGCTATAAAAATATTAAAACACTATGTCATACACTTGAAACTAATATTATAAATCGACTATTGTTTAATAAAGGTAAATAAATAAAATTAAGTCACAAAAAAATCAAGGATTAGAATATCTTTGGATTTCTTAGCAACACAAAAACAATGTTTCAAAATTCTGATAGAAAGTGCCTTCTGATTCAGAATTCTATGTAGAGACATACTAAAAGACTGCAGAGATTTTTAGACATGCAGGAAACCAAAATATTTACATCCCCTACGTACCCTTTCTCCAGAAGTTACTACAAATATTCTGCCAAGAAGAGGGTATAGAAACAGGAAACCCACCTCAAGGGTTAGGCAGAGGAAATCGTGAGTGATGAGCTAAGACTACAGAAGGACAGGCATGTCACAGCCAGTCAAAACTGAAGCAGGTCAGAAGTTCCAGTAAAGAAGTCTGCAAAAGGTGAAACTGATAAAATCCCTGGTGTGTTTTGAGGTATTGAATCAGTTCATAGAAAAACTAAGCAAATGAAGACAAGTTAACTCCAGGGAATATTTTAAAAGTGTGCAGGAAAGAACATCTAATCCTGTGCGTCCCCTGTGAATGACATTTAAAAGTCATAGCCATGTGACACCAAAATTGGTCTTTAACTATACAGGAAAGGGAATTCTTGGAAGTACATGTGTGAAGGACAGAGTCAGCAATAGAAGAAACCTCATTTTTCATGGAAGTGGTCAATAGATAGAGCCTACAATGTAAAAATCAAGGAGTAGTATGCTACATAAAGATATTAAGAGTAAAAAATAAAAGAAATAAAAGTGTGTTGCCCATGGGCTGCCAGAGAGGCAAAGTCTGGGGTTTTGTTATAAGCTTCGGAAAACTATCTGACCCCTTAAGCTGAAATTTTAATCAAATTTTACATTTTGGTAAAAATGTAAACTAAATTTTTAAAAAGTGAATGGGAGTTGAGGACATTGAGATAATTACACATGAGTTTTGGATGAATTCGGTGGAGGAAGAAAAAGTAAGGTGGGTAGGTAAAGAAAGACAAGAGAAGTTTTTTAAAAATACAGAGAAGTGAGACTTCCCTGGCTGTCCAGTAGTTAAAACTTTGTCTGCCAACGCAAGGAGTGTGGGTTAGATCTCTAATCAGAGAACTACGATCCCACATGCCTCAGGGCCAAAAAAAAAAAAAAAACCCAAAACATAAGACAGATGCAGTATTGTAACAAACTCAATAAAGACTTTAAAATGGCTCACATTAAAAAAAAAAAAAGTTTTATTTAAAAAAATAATGAGATTCTTGAGCATTTACATAAGTCATAATGTCAGAGTCAGAAAATGGGAAGAAGTCACAAGTATAAATGCGAGAGGAAACTGTAAGGGAACAGGGTCCTCCCCTTGATGGAGTAGGGAGAAATGACTTGGAAAGCACAACTTTGCACAGAAGCGGGGACACCTCTTCTGAAATTTGAGGAGGGGTGGGAAAGTGTGTGTGCCTACAGACAAAAATGAAGTAATCTTGGGAGGGAGAAGCAGGAAAAATACAACGGTCTAACACCAAATTCTCAAAATTCAATGAACTCTGAGATTTGAATTTTCACTAGACATTTGAGATACTCTTTCTAGTATCCAAAATCAGTCTCCACTATTTTTGTTATTATGTTGTGAAGTCAGTGCACTCAGTGATCCCTGACCTTTTCAAGTCACTCATGCAGCAGTAAATGTGGGTTTGCATTCACGTATACACACACACCCATACCTCTTTTACTTACTGACAGGCGCCTGCTTCCCAAGAAATTATGCTGATACCATAGCAAAGAAGGCTTTGGAATTTTCTTGTAATTGAAAGAAATCTATTCCTGTTTGCATCTCTAAAGGATACAGCAGCAGTGGTACCTTGTGGCAGCTACCAGCTCAACTGCACTTAATTTAGGTCTGGCAGTTCAACAAGAGGTTCATCAAGTTACACTTCCTGTGCATCTCTAGAGCCATGTTAATCGATCATGCCAACAACAGTGTCAGTGTCCTGTAAGATCACATCTTCCAAATGATAAATCATTAGCCAGGGAGCAATAAGTAATCAATTGTCTCCATCCTATTTGATGGAGCTAAAATTTCAATTTCAGCTTTCTCACATTTATGTGCCTTGTAAAATTCCTGGTTGCACTTTAAACACAAATAACTATCATTAATGGAGAATTTATAATGTGTCAAACACTGTTTATGTTTTGTGTATTCATGTCAGCATTTTACTTTCATTAACTTACGTTATTCTCCTAACAGCCACCTTAGAGCAGAAGTAAATATGTACTGGCCTTGCTTTAAGGAATGTGAAGTGACTGAGCCAGGATTCAAACTCAGGCATGTCTCCCTCCAGAGTCCTAGAACAGCAGATACTATGCCTCTCTTGCTCCCAGGGCACAGGGGCAACAGAGTGAGGTTTAGGCTAAAACCTGGACAGTGGTCCATTGGAAAAGGCCATTTCTCCTTTTTGCTCCACAGCATATTTGATGCAAGCCTTTAATAGAGCTGACATCTGCTACAAAGCTTATATAAATTCTCCCTCCTATTACAGTCTTCCTGAATTCTTTAGGGCTTGGAGATGACTCGTGTGTGTGTGTGTGTGTGTGTGTGTGTACATGTATGCCCATATGCCAGAAACTCTTGTTACTTTTTCAAATTTAGCAATAACATTATGAATTATAGAAGTTGGTGCAAAAGTAACTGCAGTTTTTGCATTGATGAAATTTGTTGTGGTTATGTTATACATCACTTTAATGTACATTTCTGGCTTTTTTTTTTTTGCTAATGACATTGCTTTTTTATATTTATTTAAGACTATGAAAATTATGTTAGACAAAAAGCAAATCTGAGCAGTTTTCTTACTTGAGTTCAAAATGGATTGTAAAGCACTGGAGACAACTCACAACATCAACAACACCTTTGGCCCAGGAACTTCTAGCAAACATACAGCACAGTGGGGGTTCTAGAAGTTTTGCAAAGGAGACAAGAACCTTGAAGATGAGGCTAGCCATCGGAAGTTGATGACAATGAATTGAGAGCCATCATTGAAGCTGATCCTCTTACAACTACACGAGAAGTTGCTGAAGAGCTCAACATTAAAATTCTGTGGTCGTTTGGCATTTGAAGCAAATTGGAAAGATGAAAAAGCTCAATAAGTGGGTGCCTTGTGAGCTGACCAAAAAAAAAAAATCGTCATTTGGAAGTGTCATCTTCTCTTATTCTACCCAATAACAAGGAACTGTTTCTCAATCAGATTGTGACGTGCGACAAAAAGTGGATTTTATACAACAACCAGTAACAACCAGCTCAGTGGTTGGATGGAGAGGAAGCTCCAAATCACTTCTCAAAGCCAAACTTGCACCAAAAAAAGGTCACAGTCAGTGTTTGGGGGTCTGCTGCCTGTCTGATCCACTACAGCTTTCTGAATTCTCGTGAAAGCAACACATCTTAGAAGCATGCTCAGTAAATCGAGATGCACCAAAAACTGCAATGCCCGCAGCCGGCATTGGTCAAAAGAATGGGCCCAATTCTTCTCTAAGACAATGCCCACACAGCCAACGCTTCAAAGGTTGAACAAATTGGGCTACGAAGTTTTGCCTCATCCGCCATATTCACCTGATCTCTCACCAACTGACTACCACTTCTTCAAGCATCTCAATAACTTTTTGCAGAGAAAATGCTTCCACAACCTCCAGTATGCACAAAGTGCTTTCTAAGAGTTTGTCAAATCCTGAAGCATGATTTTTACCCTACTGGAATGAACAAACTTATTTCTCATTTGGCAAAAGTGTGTTGACTGAAATGGTTCCTATTTTGATTAATAAAGATGTGTTTGAGCCTAGTTATAATGATTTAAATTTTATAATGGTTTAAATTTCAGGGTCCAAAACCACAATTACTTTTGTACTAACAACTCAATTTGTGATTATCCATGGTGCTATGTTTTATGTGGGGAAAACTGGGATTCAAAATGGCTAAGTGATGTATTGTTTAAACAACTCAGAACTGCTGAGCCTAAGAGTTTGGGAGAAAATGCAACATAGAACCACCTTTGAACCCAGCTCCGAATACAAAAGCTGGGAATACAACAGAAGGTACAGCTGTATTTCTCTTATCTGTTGCTGTTATGCAAATGGCCCAAAGGTGATGAAGAGATGTAAATATTTCTCATTAATTTTGTTAAAGACCCTGGATGGCATTGATTTAGGAAATTATATATGTATACCATTAAATGGAGACACACAAAGTGAATCCTTAATGCAGGATTAGGGTACACTCAGCTCATTATTTTTTTATGATAGGGGAATAGAACAAGGATGCTCACTGAACATAAATATAAGATCATACAAAAATTATTCATTAGTCTCATGTTGTACAACACAAGGCTCAACAATCCCTTGGATGCTGAAAACAACTGTGCTTGGTCCTTCTAAAAGACAAAAGATTTCCCTGAACAACTGCATTTCTTTCCTGATAAAGCAAGAGTTTCTCTGCTTCGCAATATTCAAAGGACAGCCTGTTCTCACCAAGAACCAGGAAACAATGCTCTGCTTTCTATGGAAAACTGGCTTCACAAAATTATCCTGACCTTGAGATTTTTTGAAGTAGAATCAATGTGAAAACTGTCCTTGGGCACCTCCTTTCCCAAAACAAAAGTTTCATGGGAAATTTCCACTACCTGAACTGTTTAATCATGGTTTCTACTTTCCTCACATCTTATTCTTGTCTATTGAAAAAGCCCTTATTTATTTCAGTTGGAGCAGACAGAGGACTGGCATACACAAAGTCACTGTAATAACTCACACCCTCAGGAGTTAGAAAAGGATAATTCAATTCTTTTTAAAAATCACATAAAACTATATATTCTTCCTATGGTTATCTGGCTGTATACTCCAAATCTAAATATACTAAGGACATCAAAAAATAGAGTATGCTTGTGCATGCTATATGCCATCTTCAGAAAGCTCTGCCTACTTTAACAGACTTTTATTTTTTTCCACAAAGAAGATTCTAGAAGCTATACAAGCCTATCTTGTTAGAAAATAAAAAATAAATTTGCACACTGATGCCAGCTAAACCCACAATCAACTTTAAAATACAGTTCCACATTCATAATTATGCAAAACATCCCAAACCTGAGGCTGTCACACCCAAGGGAAACCCTTAAACTTAAAAATCTCATCACTTATGTGACTTTCAGAGATTTGTACTCTTCTCTCATTTCAAACTACATCATATGTTACAGTTTCATCAAAGCAGTTTGTTTCATTTAAAATATCTTCAAGGAGCTTAGCGAGAACAGCTGCAATGCAGGTCCCTCCTCTCACAGGAATACTACTGAGTGTTCCTTTCTGTTTTGTCTTCAGACTAGACTTGATTAACCAGATTTCTGGTAAGTCTGCTCAGACACCTGTCTCCATGTTCAAAGTTAACTGTTGTTTGTCTCACATGAGTATAAGAGTGGATAACAACTTTAGTGTACTTTTTATAGGGAGAATGAACAAGTTTTAACAGTCAGAAAGGAAGGGAGGAAGGACAGGAGGGAAGGAAGAAGAGAAGGGAAGAGAGAGGGAGAGGGAAGAGGAAGAACTTTTTATAAGAGATTGCCCTGATTGCTTTTTATGGCATAACTAATCAACATACTTAGTTGTATTGTCATTAGCATTAATCAGTTACCCTGGGACAGGAGTCAGTGTAGAGACAGGAAGCACCCATTTGCTCTGCGGACTTCAGTATATGAAATATAGTGATGCTATCTTACATACATTGTCTATTGTGACATCATTTGGCCAATGAGCCCACACTCTTCGAGTTAGAACCTGTAAAGTGCCACTGTAAGCCCTCCTCCTGAGCAACCCCACCCTGTTCCAAACTGCCCCACCCCACCCCGTTATACCATTATTTGAATAATCTTACTCCATTATGGTTTGTTTCAAACTGGTTACAATTCAACAAACTATTTTCTGCAAAAAACCAAGACATATAGTCAAAAGTAAAGGAGCAAATTAAAATATTTTAGCTGTTAAGATGAACATAAATATATTATGCCTCCCTGGTAGCTCAGTCTATAAAGAATCTGCCTGCTATGCAGGAGACCCGGGTTCCATCCCTGGGTCAGTAAGATGCCCTAGAGAAGGAAATGGCAAACCTCTTCGGTATCCTTGCCTGGAGAATCCCTTCAGTCCTTGGGGTCACAAAGAGTAAGGTACAACTGTGCTATTTACACTTTCACTCTAATAAACTAATCAGATGTTTGTCCATACAGTATACATAGAATCACCATCAGTAAAGCAGAACTGCCATGAGTGAATCCTGAAAATTAAAGGGAATGTTGACACTAAATTTACACACAATTTGGGTGTGTATCATTAATCTTTTAATTCGTTTTAGTTTCACACATCTGGTCCTCTTTGTTTTCCTGTGAATTTTTGTACATAAAATAATACTAGTTAACGTCAGAAGCTTGACATTGTTCCTTTGAATTGTCTAAGGATGTAGCTTTACAAATGTACTTCTTTATTGGGGCAACATATTCCGAAGAGTGGGGCTTCCCTGATGGCTCAGTGGTAAAGAAGCTGCCTGCCAATATCAAAATCAAACTGCAGGAGATACAGGTTCGATCCCTGGGTGGGGAAGATCCCCTGGAGAAGGAAATGGCAACCCATTCCAGTATTCTTGCCTGGGAAATCCCACGGACAGAGGAGTCTAGAGGGCTACAGTCCATGGGATCGCAAAAGAGCCCAACAGGACTTAGCGACTAAACAACAATTTAGAAGAGTAGAGACTCATCATCTCCAGGAAGAATGGTTTAGTTATAAAAACTAGTGGTGCGGAAAGTACAGTGTCAAAAGCCATTAACTCTGACTCACACTGCCACAACCTGTTCACATGGCAGCCTTGATCACAGGTGCATCACTGCATAGTGGGGCATCCTGGGTGGCTCAGACAGTAGAAAACCTGCCTGTACTGTATACACACATCCTGTATTTTAAGAGGTTCGTATCTCTGGGGAAACAAAAATCTCTGTAAAGCAGAAGTGTATGTATCAGTGGTTCACTGATTGGGGTGAGAATCTCAGAGCATAGATGCTTTCAGTATTAGTTCTAAGCTTCATCCAGGGACAGTCTCATCTTCTCAAGTGAAAGAGTTAGAAAAAGATTCCCCCAAGAATCTTTTAATTAGCCACAAATGAAGAAAGTAGACAGATTAGACTTAATTTAATTAGCTAAATGCCTGTATATTGCTTTTCCAGGGAAATGAGTAAAAAGAAGAACCCCAGACTGAAAACTATAAATGCATTCTTCACAATATCGTACATATGGCAGTCCCATTCATGGGTAGCAGCATAATGCAATGAGGTGTCAGGTTCTGGGTTTTTTCTAGACCTGGTTTTCCCATTCAGTAGCTATATGATGTTAGAATGGTTGTCTAAATTCTCTGGGCTTTCATTTGTTCATATTTTCCAAATGCATAGGAACTGTGTGTCTTGCTTTGTCCTGTAATCATAAAGGTTTTTAAACTCAGTCACTGAAATGTATACAGAAGGGAAAAATTACATTGTAAGACTGTTATGCTGCTGCTAAGTTGCATCAGTCGTGTCCGACTCTGTGCGACCCCATAGATGGCACCCAACAGGCTCCTCCATCCCTGGGATTCTCCAGGCAAGAATACTGGAGTGGGTTGCCATTTCCTTCTCCAAAACTGTTATAAGACTATTACAGCTTCTGCTATTTCTGTTTCATTATTCCCAGGCAAGGCACCGGGAACATACCACTATTACCAGGCAACCTAGATGGCTCGACAAGCTTTCTTGTCCAGTATTAATATCCACTGATGCAATTAATCAAGCTAGCAGAACTTCCAGAGAAAACAGATGCCTACAAGGGAAAAATGGTATGGATCTGCCTCACAGTGATTTCCAGGCAGCTCTCCTGGTGGATGCCAGATGAGTGACTAAATCGGGATTCAGCGAACTTTCCCTGTGGAAGGCCAGATAATAAATATTTTAAGTTTTGCAGGCCTTTGTCAAAGCTATGCAACTCTACCATTATTGTACAAAAACGGTCATAAACAATATGTACACGAAAAGTATGGCTCTGTTCCAACGAAACTTTATGGTCACAGATATTTAAATTTCATAATTTTCACATATCACAAAATATTCTTCTTTTTTTTCCCCCTCAACTGTTTAAACATGTAAAAGTCATTCTTAGCTCTTTGGTATACAAAAGCAAGCATTCCCCAGTATTTGGGCCAATGACCTTAATTTGCAGATCTCTAGATGAATGTTAGGAAATTATAGAGGCTTTTCCTCTGGCTCTGTTGAGATGTCTGTCTGGGTTACACTGTGTGGTTATTCACTGTTCTCAGCACTGATTCCCCTGGCAAGGGACAGTGTGAAAGTGAATACACCGAGAGAGAAACCAAACCACACCAAACATCTCACAGGTGGCACCAAGACAAAGGTGAGCAGCGGATACAAGTCCGAAGCCAGGTGGCAGGTACTCTGATCTCTGATCCTGCCTTCACCCCAGAATCACCATGAGACTAAAGGGAAGATAACAGTGGGCGCCCCACACAATACAGGCAATGCCACGTTGGTGTCTGCACATGAAACACAGCATTCTGCTCTCTAACAGAGCTTATCTAGTACCTTGATCATCGGCTCCTGAACTGGTTTCACAGGCCTTGGAGGCCCCCTGCCCATTATAGAGGGGAAAATTCTGTTTAATACCATGTACACTCAGTCTTACCTCTAACTCCCTTTGGAAATTGCAAATACTTCTCAAAAGAAAAAAAATTCAGTAAGTCACCAATGTTTGTGTTGATCAGATTATTTTACTCAGGGCTTAGAGCAAACATAAACATGTGGTAGAGGCCTGGGGTGAATAGACATTCAAGGAGAAGAAAAAAGTCAACAAGAAGAAGGAAGCACCCAAACTTGATCAGTTTCATAGTTCAGACTAAGTGGATTCTTGCCATTTGTTCCATAGCATTTACTGAGCTCTTCCTCAATTCAAAGTTGGAGACCAGAACCTTTACCTTCATGATGCTTACAAACACAGAAATATGATTGAGCATTATCTCTGTGTTAATAATAGCCAATTTTAAACTAAAAGGTCAACTGGACCCTAGAAAGAAAGTCAGATTTAGTTGGGAATTTCAGAAGTATCCATTTTCACTCAAAATAGCCTATAATCAAATCTGCAGTATAATGATACACTGAGTTGACTGCCTACCAGATCCTTTTGCTTATATTTTTTTCTCACATTTGTAACCAGAATACATTGGTTGTTCAACACTAATGTAATGGTTGTGATGGTCAATCAACCATGTTCAAGAAAAATACATAGAAAGAAAGTCCCAATTTAAGTTTGGCAAGATTTCCTACCATTTGCTTCACTAATATTTTGAAGTAGGAACAAAGCTCAAGAAATTCTCTGTGGAACACTCAGCTCATTAAAATATACACTAATTATGCCACTAACAGTGGCATATACAGCCATTACAGCCATTATTATGGCCATATACAGCCATTAACATATTGCCCTATCAGTGTTGGAAAGGCAGATTGATTGGAAATGTCTAAGAAATAGGGGTAACACCAAGGATGAAGTAAAGTCTAGAGGCAGGTGGGTCCAGATCTGAGTTCTGGTTCAACCATCTACTAGCAGTGTGACCTCACCAAAGTGATGTCCACTTCCCAAGATTCAGTATTCTCATCTGCAAGACACAAGTAGGAATTCATCCCTACAGGTTGTTGTGAGAATTCCACGACATGCTGTCTAGAAGAGGGTTCAGGAAAGCATCAGGCACAAAGCAGGCTTCCAATCAGTGTCAGCCTCTCTGAAGAAATCAGACTGTGTTGGTCAAGTCCTGTAAAGTCAAAACTCCAGGGCACAGTCATTGGCTTCCTGGTAAAGTGAGATTATACAACAAACCCCTGCTCCTAGACACCGAGAAACCTGGATTCACTTTCCTGCTTCAAGTAGCAACAGATTTAGGTGATTTTTTTGGGTAACTCAGGACCTAGCAGTGACTGTGCAGATCTGAATCCTGTCACTTTTGAGACTTTGCAAATTTTTTAACCCCATCTATACTTCAGCCATGCATGTACAGTAGCTCAGTCATATCCTACTCTTTGTGACCTCTGAACTGTAGTCCACCAGGGCCCTCTGTTCATGGAATTCTCCAGGCAAGAATACTGGAGTGGGTTGCCATTTCCTCCTCCAGGGGATCTTGACACAGGGATCAAACCCACGTCTCCTGCAGGTCCTGCATGCAGCAGGCGGATTCCTTACTACTGAGCCACCTGGGAATTCCTTCTATGCCTCAGTATAATGTCTTTAAAATTAGAATAATAGTAATACCTAAATCTTATGCTATTAGCATTATTGTGTAGAGATACACACACAGAGGAGCCTGCAGTGGGCTACAGTCCATGGGTTACATAAGAGCCAGACATGACTTAGTGGCTAAACAACAACACACACATACATATATACACACAAACACACACATAATAGTAATTCTGTGTAAGTTTAGTAACAGTAGTTCTATATAAGCTTGTAAGTATTAGCTTTATAATTAACACTGACATTCTGGACATTAAAGATAAGTATATATAGAAAAAAATACTGAAGCTAAAAGATTGAGAAGGTACAGGGAGTCAGCTAAATGCACAAAGAGAGCAAGCCTTACTCATTTACAAAACCATTATTGAGTACTGTAAGGTACTAGGCACTGTCCTTTTTTGCTGTCCTCCTTCTAAAGGTGAGGGGAGACTTCACCTGCAAGATATACTTCCAAAATTATTTGCTTGCTTAAAAAATTCATACTTTATTTATTTAATGACCGATGGATTTTGGCTGCACTGGGTCTTCCTTCCTGTGCGGGTTTTTCTCTAGTTGCCGCGAGTGCAGGCTACTCTCCGGTTGTGGCGCACAGGCTTCCCATTGCGGTGGCTTTTCTTGCAGTGGAGCGTGGGCTTTAGGGTGCTAGGGCTTCTGTGGCTTCAGCACAGGGGCTCCGTAGTTGCAGTTTCAGGCTGCAGAGCACAGGGTCAGCAGTTGTGACTCAAGGGCTTAGTTGCTCCACAGTATGTGGGATCTTCCCGGATCAGGGATTGAATCCCATGTTTCCTACACTGGCAGGCAGATTCTTCACCACTGAGTCACCAGTGAAGCCTCGTTTTAAAATTTTAAATAAATCTCTTTGTAAAGTTATGCTACAGCCATTTGCTTCTTTCTCCGAAAACCTGAAGAGAGAGAAAAACAATTCAATCCAAGGGGATTTTTTCCATAGTTCTGATCCCCTTATAGATTTGTTCCTTTGGTTAGTTCTGCAGGAGCCCTCTCACCTCTCATCTTGGATTTTGAGAGAAGGTTGCAGCATCCTTGCTGTGTCATAGGAGACGCAGCCTATTAAAGGAAACCTTGCTCTTGGAAGCTGCACTTAAATGTACCTTCTATAAATGTTGTATTTCAGGCAAGAGGTAGCTCTGAGCCAAAAAGAAACTGAGACAGTTCCCCAATACTAACTTACAGTAATAGACTCCTAATGCTGGAAGGATAAATCCCAGCTGCTATGAAGTAACAGCAGCAGACTAACTCTTTAAAGAAGCTGTTTCTCAGGGATGGGGAGAGATGGAGATGAGGGCCTTTACAGAAAGTGTGACCCAAATCAGTACTCAAGATTTAAAATATCTCTTTTTTGACTAACAGTGACTAATAAAAAGTGAAATGTGAAAACAAATGCTCTGGGGTCAGGATGCATATTGGTTTCCCAAATATAGAACCCCCTGGAATTGGGCAGCTTGGGATGTGATGCCCTGAGGCTACCAGAGCCACCCTCCATGGCCCCACTGTGCCCTTCTCTGCCCCGTGACAGCAGCCAGGGCTGAGGTTCCACTCTGCCATGTCAGATGCTTGCTTTCTGGTGATCTGTATACCCTTCCCAGAGTGCCGGGCCTTCCTTCACCACAGCACCCTGCCCAACAGCACCTCCTCGCCCAGGCTGAAGACAGTGTTCCTGGATATGGGTTTAAATAGGTCAAAATATAAAAGAGCTAGTTATACCCTTCCAGCAAGAAAGAAAGAAAGAAACAGGTCATACTTTCTCTCACTTATATAGCTGAGGTAAACCAACGAAATGTTTTGCACAGATTGAGGAAGATTTGTTTCATTTGCTCTCCTGCAAATAACAATTAAATTCTCTGAGGAAACAAAATGTCACCTCTGTAGATCTCTGGTTAGGCACTCACTCACAATTTAAAAAGGCCTCCAGCTGACCCAAAAGAATGCAATTTTGGAAAATTACTAACCATGTACTAGCTACTGAGCTCTGAGAATGCATTTTAATGTACTTGTTTGACGACAACCCCCCCAAAACCCCAGTTTTCTTTGTTTTGTTTATTGTTTCTCCCTGAAAATGTTGCATTAAATTGATAGGATAACTTAATGTCCATGATATTCTAACAGTGAAAGAATATGGTATAGAATCTTTCCATAAAATACCAACAGAAACCGGGTTGTGAATATCCACTTATGTGCAAGGGTCTCCATTTGGAAAATAATGGAGAAGCAGTAGAGGTATTTTGAACAAGTGAGTGTGTAAATTGGATTGATTTTACTATAGTAACTAGTCAAAACTAGTAGAGAAGAGGGACTAGAGAGGGCAGCAGGAGGCTGAGAACAAGGTCAGCAATTTAAAGGCTATTTCTCGGGGACTGAAAAAAAAAATCAGTGGATATTTAAGAGATATTTCAGCAACAGCACCTCCAACATGCGGTTGTCATTCTAATTAGGTTAGGATTGAGAGGAAAGGAATAGGCCCATGAGGAAAACCACATTGATTGTAAGCATTATTCAGACTTAGAACTGGGGGAGGGGAAAAGTGAATGGCCTTCCTGAGCACATTCTCCAAAAGTAACTCACATGCAAGGGCAGGTAGACTGCAATGAGAAGAATAAAGACAAAGCAGTGTCACTGACACATTCTGTGACCACACCTGGAGGCAGGTAGAGAAGGTAATCAAAGCATGGTCCCTTTCTATGCACTTGATTCCTCACCCACAAAGGCCCAGGCCCTGTCCACTGTTCCAAACTCATTTTCTCCAATATCTAAACTTGTCTTGGCCTGTTTCAAGGCCAGACTAAATTTATTAATACCATGGTAACAAGCAATCATCCATCTACAGACACAACCCTGGTTTGGGAGGGGAAACTCATGAGGTTCAATGAAATGAACAGGAACAACCCAATTCAGTAAGAGTGAGCCAGACAGATAGAGGTGATGTTTCAGAAGGGAGGCACCAATGAGGAGGAGCTCAATTGCTATGGTTTGCAATAGGTATAACCAAAATTATCCTCATATTTCCTTGATTCTGTGGATTGTGGGATGTATCACTGTAATATCATTTTTCAAGATGGTGAGAGGCATAAAGCCACCATATTAAATATACACATTTGTAAGATATTTTCTAATTTCAGAAGCAGTTTTTAAAACATGCATCTTAGAATGAAGAAATAAAGTAATTGCATACATCAAATAAGTGATTAAGTGTTACAGGTGCCATGGAGAATTTATTCACTAGTTCATTCTCTCATTTACTGAGTCTTCTCTGTATGCTTGGTACACGCTGTGATCTGGAATTACAATGTTGAAAAAAGCAAAAATCCTTGACCTCAACAGAATCTCAGCCTGGGGGTGGAGATAAGCATGTGAACACATTCGAAAGGGCCATTGTAAAGAACCTCCAAGAGTCAGTACAACACAGCGATTCACAGCTTTGAATGGCAAGGTTACGACCCAAGCTGTGCCACTTACTAGTTGAGCTTTAGGGTATTACTTAACCTTCTGCCCCTGTTCAGCATCCATAAAATGGAATGATAATAACCATACTTACTTTTATTAGACAGTAGGAATAAGTAAATTAGTTAATGAATCAAAAATGCTTAGCATGGTCTTGGACACATAATAAAAGTTGACTTCTAATCTTGCTATGCACACACAGGATGCAGAATTGTGTGTGGGAAGAGACCAGGGAAGTTTTACCAGACAGGTGCCAGAGCCCAGCACTGAGGGACTAGGAATTCATTTGGCAGATAAGAAAGACTTCTGAGTCTCATTTTCTAAACATGTCCCATTTTAGGAACCAAAGTCAGAAGGTGGCTTCTGGTCAACTACCTCAGGGTCAGATCATGAAAGAATTGTGCCAGTTCCATTTGGTTAACAGTTTTGTCTAGTCAGGACAAGCAAAGTTTTGTCAACTTGAACCAAAGAAAACAGAGAAAAAGAAGAAGTCAATTTATTGACAGGTTGTTGATAACACTGAATAAGTGAGTCTTTAAAAGAATCCATGACAGCTAAGTAATTCCAGGTAACTGGAGCAAATGGTCTGTCTTCTTAAAGTGCCTTAATCTAGAATGTGTGTCAGCAACAGAATCTACAATATGTGCCTGAAATAAACCACTTCCAACAACTTTCAGTCCTTCTTTCTCTTCACTCAAAACTGAAAATGTTCAGGCCTGCAGGCATTGGACCTGGGTAATTCCCCAAAGTAACATGAGTTGTGCAGCTCCCAGGAAAGTCGAGGATGGATATTCCATGGGCAAAAAGAGACACACAAGAGTCTTGCATGCTCGGCCAAGGAGTTTGGACTTTTTGTGTAGGCAGAGAGAAGCCTGTGGAGGTGTAAAGATGGAGATGATCCACACATCTGTTCTCTTCAGGAACACAAGACTCTACTCTGGAAAGTGTAATGAATCCCAATGAGCCAGCACTAACCCCAGAACCCAGCCTCACCCACAGTGAGCAAGCACCAGTCCTGGGATGCCCTGGGCCCTGGCCTTGCCCACCAGCCCTGGGAATCCCAGGTCCTACAGCCAGAGACCCCAGGACCTGGTTCTGCCCAACAGTAGGCAGACACCAATCCCGAGACCACCTCAGCCCTGCAGCCTGCCAAGTCAGGACCCAGCCCACCCACCAGCAGGCCAGCACTAGCTCCAACACTAGCTTGAACCCCTCAGCCAGCCAGCTCACCAATGGGCCAGCTTGGGACACCACAAATCCTCCAACTAGCTGTATGAGGAACCAGCCACACCCATTAGCAGGCCAATACTAGATCCAGAAATCTCAATCTGGCAATCACCCACATCCAAACCAGGCTCCACCTACCAGTGAGCCAGCACTAGCCTTGGACTAGCCCACACCCTCCCTGGGCTCCACAGCTAGGCATCTCATGACCCAGCCTTGCCAATCAGAAGCCAACAGCCTCCACCCAAGGCACAGCATGGAAAGCAACCAGTCCAGGGCCAGCCACCTATAGTAGTCAGACCACCACAACAGAAGACCACCACTCAGTCCACATAGGGGGCACCCCTAGAGCATGTAGCTCTGGTGACCAGAAGAGAGTATGTTGCTGGGACACATAGGATGTCTCCTACAGAAGGCCACTTCTCCACAGTCAAAAAATGTAACCAACCTACCACAAACATAGCAATAAAAATGAGATAACAGAGGAACGTGTTCAAAGAGAAGGAACAAGACAAAACCCCAGAACAACAACTAACTAAAGGGCAGCTAGGCAATCTACCCAACAAAGAATCCAAAGTGATGATTGTAAAGATGTCCAAAGAAATCAAGAGAAGATTGGATGAACAGAGTGAGAAGTTAGAATTGAGTGAGAAGTGAAAAATTAGAACAGAGTAAGAGTTGGAAATAGACATGAAGTATACAATAACTGAAATGAAAAATACATTAGAAGGTATCAACAGTAGATTAGATGATACCAAGGAACAGATAAGCAAGCTGAAAGACAGAGTAATGGAAAACACTGAAGCTGAACAGAAAAAAAGACAAGTGGAAAAATAAAAAGAAATGAGAACAGTTTAAGAGACATCTGACACAACATCAAGCATACTAACATTTGCATTATAGGGGTCCTAGGAAAAGAGACAGAGAAAGGGGCAGAGAATATACTTGAAGACATAATATCTGAAAACTTTCCTAATGGGAAGGAAAACAGACTTCCAGGTACAGGAAGCACAGAGAGTCCCAACAGGATCAATTCAAAGAGGCAGATTATGAGGTATAAACTTTCAGCTGCTAAATAAATGAGTCATGGGTATGAAGTGTACAGTGTGGGGAATATAGTCAAAAGTATCTTGGTATGGTGACATATCATGAAAAGACTTATGGTGGTGATCAGTGCAAATGTACAAAAATATCAAATCACTATGTTATGTAACAGGAACTAACATAGTATTTTAGGTCAATTTTCCTTCAAAAACAAACTCATAGAAAAAGAGATTGCATTTGTGCTCATGACAGGTGGGAAGTAGGGGGAGGGAGGATACGATGAAAGCAGTAAAAAGTTACAAACTTCCAATTATAAGATAATTAAGCATTTAGGGAGGTAACGTGTGACATGATAAATAAAATTGACCTTGCCTGTGTTACATATGAGAGTTGTCAAGAGAGTAAATCTTAAGAGTTCTCATTACAAAAAAAAAAGCTATCTCTTTAGTTTTATATCTGTATGATATGATGGATTTTCACTAAACTTTTTGCGATAATCACTTCATGATGTATGTAAACCAAATCATGCTGTACAACTTAAATTTATACAGTGCTGTATGCCAACTATATCCTAATAAGACTGGAACAAAAAAATAGTTAAATCAGAATGCAGTGTCTGAATTTCAGTTCTACAACCTGGCAGTTCAGTTCTGTTGAGTCAGTCGTGTCCGACTCTTTATGACCCCATGAACCACAGCACACCAGGCCACCCTGTTCATCACTAACTCCTGGAGCCTACCCAAACCCGTGTCCATCGAATCAGTGATGCCATCCAACCATCTCATCCTCTGTCGTCCCCTTCTCCTCCTGCCATCAATCTTTCCCAGCATCAGGGTCTTTTCAAATGAGTCAGCTCTTAGCATCAGGTGGCCAAAGTATTGGAGTTTCAGCTTTAGCATCAGTCCTTCCAATGAACACCTAGGATTGATCTTCTTTAGGATGGACTAGTTGGATCTCCTTGCAGTCCAAGGGAGCCTAAAGAGTCTTCTCCAACACCACAGTTCAAAAGCATCAGTTCTTCCGCACTCAGCTTTCTTTATAGTCCAATTCTCACATCCATACATGACTACTGGAAAAACCATAGCCTTGACTAGATGGACCTTTGTTGACAAAGTAATGTCTCTGCTTTTTAATATGCTATCTAGGTTGGTCATAACTTTGCTTCCAAGGAGTGACCGTCTTTTAATTTCATGGCTGCAGTCACCATCTGCAGTGATTTTGGAGCCAAAAAATAAATAAAGTCAGCCACTGTTTCCCCATCTATTTCCCATGAAGTGATGATAGTGGATGCCATGATCTTAGTTTTCTGAATGTTGAGCTTTAAGCCAACTTTTTCACTCTCCTCTTTCACTTTCATCAAGAGGCTTTTTAGTTCCCCTTCACTTTCTACCATAAGGGTGGTGTCATCTGCATATCTGAGGTTATTGATATATCTCCCAGCAATCTTGATTCCAGCTTGTGCTTCATCCAGCCCAGCGTTTCTCATGATGTACTCTCTATATAAGTTAAATAAGCAGGTGACAATATACAGCCTTGACATACTCCTTTTCCTATTTGGAACCAGTCTGTTGTTCCATGTCCAGTTCTAACTGCAGAGAATGCTCTAATTTCTATTTGACAGCATTTATATACAAGCACTGTACTTGTACAGCTGGATTTTAAAAAAAAGATACAACCTTTTTTGCTGAAGGAGCTCACAATATAAGTGTTTCAACATCTTCAAAGTTCTTTAAATTTCTATATAATTACTTAGCAGAAGATTTCTCACATTAACAAATTATTAATGTGCTATTTATCAAGTCCCAGATAAGACTATTCCTATCTGTGTGAAACAAAATAAGCTACATAAACAATGCAAAGGTAGATTTTCTTACTAGAGTTAGAATCAAAAACTCCACTTCTCATGTAAATGGCAGAAGAAAACAAATTTTAGATAGGGTTCAGTTCAGTTCAGTCACTCAGTCATGTCCGACTCTTTGTGACCCCATAAATTGTAGCACGCCAGGCCTCCCTGTCCATCACCATCTCCCAGAGTTCACTCAAACTTACATCCATCGAGTCCATGATGCCATCCAGCCATCTCATCCCCTGTCGTCCCCTTTTCCTCCTGCCCCCAATCCCTCCCAGCATCAGAGTCTTTTCCAATGAGTCAACTCTTTGCATGAGGTGGCCAAAGTACTGGAGTTTCAGCTTTAGCAACATTCCTTCCAAAGAAATCCCAGGGCTAATCTTCAGAATGGACTGGTTGAATCTCCTTGCAGTCCAAGGGACTCTCAAGAGTCTTCTCCAACACCACAGTTCAAAAGCATCAATTATTCGGCTCTCAGCTTTCTTCACAGTCCAACTCGCATCCATACATGACCACTGAAAAAACCATAGCCTTGACTAGACGGACCTTTGTTGGCAAAGTAATGTCTCTGCTTTTCAAAATGCTATCTAGGTTGGTCATAACTTTTCTTCCAAGGAGTAAACGTCTTTTAATTTCATGGCTGCAGTCACCATCTGCAGTGATTTTGGAGCCCCCAAAAATAAAGTCTGACACTGTTTCCACTGTTTCTCCATCTATTTCCCATGAAGTGATGGGACCAGATGCCATGATGCTGGTTTTCTGAATGTTGAGCTTTAAGCCAACTTTTCACTCTCCTCTGTCACTCTCATCAAGAGGCTTTTTAGTTCCTCTTCACTTTCTGCCATAAGGGTGGTGTCATCTGCATATGGCAATAGATCCCAAGTTATTTATATTTAGTTTTTGATTGTTTGAGGAAAAAGATGTACTTTCTACCTGTACCCAATTCCTCCATACACCAGTAACTTTTACATACTTCAGTTAGTTTAGTTATTGGATGTATTAGAGACTTCCCAGGTGGTGCTAGTGGTAAAGAACCACCTACCAATTCAGGAGACTGTAAGAGATGCTGGTTCAATCCCTGGGTAAGGAAGACCCCCTGGAGGAAGACATGGCAACCCACTCCAGTATTCTTGCCTGGAGAACCCCATAGACAGAGAAGCCTGATGGGTTACAGTCCATAGGGTTGCAAAGAGTTGGACATGACTGAAGCGACTTAGCACACATGCACGCAGAGCCAGGAGAATCAAGTGATTAAATGTTAGGGCATCAATATAGTATAGTATCAAAACCAGAGGACTTTGGTGAGTGAATAAAGTCACAGTAAGAAAAGGTCAGTTTTCATTCCAATCCCAAAGAAAGGCAATGCCAAAGAATGCTCAAACTACCACACAATTAACTCATCTCACATGCTAGTAAAGTAATGCTCAAAATTCTCCAAGTCAGGCTTCAGCAATACATGAACCATGAACTTCCAGATGTTCAAGCTGGTTTTAGAAAAGGCAGAGGAACCAGAGATCAAATTGCCAACATCCACTGGATCATGGAAAAAGCAAGAGAGTTTCAGAAAAACATCTATTTCTGCTTTATTGATTATGCCAAAGCCTTTGACTGTAGCGATCACAATAAACTGTGGAAAAGTCTTAAATAGACGGGAATACCGGACCCACTTGACCTGCCTCTTGGGAAACCTACATGCAACAGTTAGAACTGGACATGGAACAACAGACTGCTTCAAATAGGAAAAGGAGCATGTCAAGGCTGTCACCCTACTTATTTAACTTAAATGCAGAGTACATCATGAGAAATGCTGGGCTGGAAGAAGCACAAACTGGAATCAAGATTGCTGGGAGAAATATCAATAACCTCAGATATGCAGATGACACCACCCTTATGGCAGGAAGTGAAGAGGAACTAAAAAGCCTCTTGATAAAAGTGAAAGAGGAGAGTGAAAAAGTTGGCTTAAAGCTCAACATTCAGAAAACGAAGATCGTGGCATCCAGTCCCATCACTTCATGGGAAATAGATGGAGAAACAGTGGAAATAGTGTCAGACTTTATTTATTTATTTATTTTTTCCCTCTTAAAGAATGCTTTATTGTGTGGCATCCTTGAGCTAAAGGGTCACTAGGGGAGATTTCTGGTCCCTAGATTAGGTCTCTCTTTAAAATGTTTCTTTTTTTTTTTTTTTTTGTATTTCTTAGGTACCCAATCTAATTTTATTGTATTTTTAAACTTTACAATATTGTATTAGTTTTGCCAAATATCAAAATGGATCCGCCACAGGTATACATGTGTTCCCCATCCTGAACCCTCCTCCCTCCTCCCTACCCATACCCTCCCTCTGGGTCATCCCAGTGCACCAGCCCCAGGCATCCAGTATCGTGCATCGAACCTGCACTGGCAACTTGTTTCATACATGATATTATACGTGTTTCAATGCCATTCTCCCAAATCTTCCCACCCTCTTCCTCTCCCACAGAGTCCATAAGACTGTTCTATACATCAGTGTCTCTTTTGCTGTCTTGTACACAGGGTTATTGTTATCATCTTTCTAAATTCCATATATATGCATTAGTATACTGTATTGGTGTTTTTCTTTCTGGCTTACTTCACTCTGTATAATAGGCTCCAGTTTCATCCACCTCATCAAAATCACTGCAGATGGTGATTGTAGCAATGAAATTAAAAGATAATTACTCCTTGGAAGGAAAGTTATGACCAACCTAGATAGCACTTTGAAAAGCAGAGACATTACTTTGCCAACAAAGGTCCATCTAATCAAGGCTATGGTTTTTCCAGTAGTCATGTATGGATATAAGAGTTGGACTGTGAAGAAAGCTGAGTGCTGAAGAATTGATGCTTTTGAACTGTGGTGTTGGAGAAGACTCTTGAGGCTCCCTTGGACTGCAAGGAGATCCAACCAGTCCATCCTAAAGGAGATCAGTCCTGGGTGTTCATTAGAAGGACTGATGCTAAAGCTGAAACTCCAATACTTTGGCCACCTCATGTGAGAAGTTGACTCATTGGAAAAGACCCTGATGCTGGGTTGGATTGGGGGCAGGTGGAGAAGGGGACATCAGAGGATGAGATGGCTGGATGGCATCACTGACTCAATGCACATGAGTTTGAGTAAACTCGGGGAGTTGGTGATGGACAAGGAGGCCGGGCATGCTGAGATTCATGGGGTCGCAAAGAGTCAGACACGACTGAGCGACTGAACTGAACTGAACTGAATTACACTGGGACAACAGAAGTAACCTGAGACCATCCGAGGCAAACTGAGGCAATACAGTCACTCTATTGAAAACTTCTGCTCTGAGGTCAGAGTTTGTGGGTAGGGAGGAACAATTGAAGGATTTTGAGTAGTGTTGTTAAATGATGAGGACTTTGGAAACTTAGTCTAAAAGTGAATTATGGCTAGATTGAAGCAGAGACAAACTAAGGATAGAGAAGCACATGAAGATGTAGCTAGGAAGGAAATAATGAAAACGTGAAGCTAGGATGGTGGCAATAAAAAGAGAAAACCTAGAAGAACTAGATAGCAGAAGAAAAGGTGAACGTGGAGTACATCAGAGTACTTCACAGATACATCAGAAATACACCTTCAGACACAAAAGTGCATACAGAACACCAGCTGAGAGTGGACAGGAGGACTTTACCAGTGGAAAAAAATATATATATAGAACCACACAAAACTTGGTAGGATGAAGGAACTGGGGAAAGTAGGAGTATTAGTAGGACTGGACCTACCCTCGGTGGGTGGGGGAACTGAAGCAGGGGTCCAATCCCCACAGTGGGGCAATTATCTGAGTCAGAGGAGACACATTTAAGACTGAGAGTGAAACAGCTGTTCTGTGGCAGCCTAAATGTAATGAGAATCAGACAGTCCTTGCCAGACCTATATATATATGGCAGGCAAGAATGTGGGTCTCCTGGAAGGCGCAGCAGCTGGGAGCTGGAGTTTAGGGATTGTGGAGCAATCTCAGTGCAAGGGCTGCTGTTGACTGCAGAGAGACGGATCAAGGGGATGTGAGGGAGGAGATCGTGGTGGGAAATGCCTGTATTGGAAAACCAGGCAGGCATGGAAGCAAGGTGATACTGCTGAGTCATGCGTAGAGGGTGGAGCCTTCACCGTAGCCTCTCTCTCTCCACATGCCAGCATTGGCAGCTGAACAATAGAGAGGCTGGCCCATCAAATGCCTGACACACTGAACTACAGAGTAGGACCCCACCCAGGGTGCCCTTCTATATGCCTGATGAGCTGAACAACAGAGAGGGTCCCTAGGCAAGGGATCCCTCTAAGTGCCTGAACGGGTGGACTGGCCAAAGAGGTCTTCTGATTGCCAGCTACAAGAGGCTAAAAAAAACTCTGATAGGGCCATAACTCCTGCAGCGGAGGCAGTTTGTGTCCCTGAACACTTGGCATTGCCAGGGTCCCTGAAAGCAAAGCAGCTGCACCACCTTCACACTCAACTCTCACTGGAGGAGAGCTGCCATAGGCAAAAAAAAAAAAAAAAAAAGTCTTGTATTTATGAGCGCAAGGTCGCTTTGGTCCTGTCTGACTCTTTGCGACCCTGTAGACTGTGGCCTGCCAGGCTTCTCTGTCAGAGAGAGGGTTCTCCAGGCAAGAATACTGGAGCGCACTCATTGCTATACCCTTCTAGAGCGCTATATTTCATACTACCCTAGCCACTAACACCCCTGTGTACCTGGAGCTGCCAGAACCCCTGGGACCCAAGCAGCTGCACCACCTTCACACCTGGCCCTCACAGGGGCAAACCCAAGAACTCCAAGGCAGCCTCAGGAGCTAAACCCCAGTGGATGACCCACGTGTAGATGTTGAAATAAAACCACAATTGAAACCTGGGGGAAGTGTGGCTAAGGAAGACGACCCAAAACCTTCCCAACAGCTGTACAACGTGCAGATTAAATCCACATGATCAACTAAGTAGACTCTGTGTTTATGGAATATATAAAATGCCATTGAGAACTCCCACAAAAGAAAACACACTAGCTCTGATAGCTGTGGACATTGAAAGCAAGAACATGCATGCGTAAGACCAGATTAGGTCCAGAGATCAGTACAGTGTTGGAGGGCATCCTAGGGAGGTAGGGTAGACTGTGATTCCCAGAGAGGGAAAGGATTCTAACAGCAGAGACTCAAGAAAACCATTCATTATTTTTATTTTTTGACTTGTTCTGTAGATTATTTTGGATTCTTTTTCTTTTTTTTTTCCATCGTGGCACACCCCCCCCCCCCCCGCCATGTAGTTGTCAATTTTTTTCTTTTTCCTCAGTCACATTTTTTACTGTTGTCATAAACTGCTGCCTCTATGTTGGGTTTTGATACTTCACTTTCACTTTCACTGAAGAAATCAAAAGGGAAATCAAAAAATTTCTAGAAACAAATGACAATGAAAACACAACTCAAAACGTATGGGATGCAGCAAAAGCAGTTCTAAGAAGGAAATTTATAGAAATACAATCCTACCTCAAGAAACAAGAAAAGCATAGAATAGACAACCTAACTTTACATCGAAAGCAACTGTAAAAAGAAGGAAAAAAAATTAGTACAAGGAAAGGATTCATAAAGATCCAAGTAGAGATAAATGAAAAAGAAATTAAAGAAACAATAGTAAAGATTAATAAAACTAAAGGCTGGTTCTTTGCGAAGATGAACAAAATTGACAAACCCTTAGCCAGTCTTCAGTATTCTTACCTTGAGAATCCCATGAACAGTATGCAAAAGCAAAAAGATAAGATACTGAAAGATGAACTCCCCAGGTCGGTAGGTACCCAATATGCTACTGGAGATCAGTAGAGAAATAACTCCAGAAAGAATGAAAAGACAGAGCCAAAGCGAAAACAACACCAGTTGTGGATGTGACTGGTGATGGAAGCAAGTACTAATGCTGTACAGAGCAATATTGCATAGGAACCTGCAATGTGGTCCATGAATCAAGGCAAATTGGAAATGGTCAAACAGGAGATGGCAAGAGTGAAAGTCGACATTTTAGAAATCAGGGAATTAAAATGGACTGGAATGGGTGAATTTAACTCATATGACCATCTACTACTGTGGGCAAGAATCCCTTAGAAGAAATGGAGTAGCTATCATAGTCAACAAAAGAGTCCAAAATGCAGTACTTGGGTGCAATCTCAGAAACAACAGGACGATCTCTGTTTGTTTCCAAGGCAACCATTCAATATCATGGTAATCCAAGTCTATGCCCTGACCAGTAATGCTGAAGAAGCTAAAGTTGAATGGTTCTATGAAGACTTACAAGAACTTCTAGAACTAACACCCAAAAAAGATGTCCTTTTCATTATAGAGAACAGGAATGCAAAAGTAGGAAGTCAAGAAATACTTGGAGTAACAGGCAAATTTGACCTTAAAGTACAGAATGAAGCAGAGAAAAGGCTAATAGAGTTTTGCCAAGAGAATGCACTGGTCATAGCAAACACCCTCTTCCAACAACACAAGAAGGTTCTACACATGGCCATCACCAGATGGTCAGCACCGAAATCAGATGGATTATATTCTTTGCAGCCAAAGATGAAGAAGCTCTATACAGTCAGCAAAAACAAGACTGCGAGCTGACTGTGGCTCAGATCATGAACTCCTTATTGCCAAATTCAGACTTAAATTGAAGGCAGTAGGAAAAACCACTAGACCATTCAGTTATGACCTAAATCCAATCCCTAAAGATGATGAATGGAAATGAAATAGATTAAGGGACTAAATCTGATAGAGTGCCTGATGAACTATGGACAGAGATTCATGATATTATAAAAGAGACAGGGATCAAGACTATCCCCAAGAAAAAGACATGGGAAAAAGCAATATGGCTGTCTGAGGAGGCCTTATAAATAGCTGTGAAAAGAAGAAAAGTGAAAAGCAAAGGAGAAAAGGAAAGATTCCCATTTGAATGCAGGGTTCCAAAGAATAGCAAGGCGAGATAAGAAAGCCTTCCTCAGTGACCAGTGCAAAGATAGAGAGGAAAACAATAGAATGGGAAAGACTAGAGATCTCTTCAAGAAAATTAGAGATACCAAAGGAACATTTCCTGCGAAGATGGGCTCAATAAAGGACAGAAATGTTATGGACCTAACAGAAGCAGAAGATATTAAGAAGAGGTGGCAAAAATACACAGAAGAACTGTACAAAAAAGATAACAACTCAAATAATCACGATAGTGTGATCACTCACCTAGAGCCAGACATCCTGGAATGTGAAGTCAAGTGGGCCTTAGGAAGCATCACTACGAACAAAGCTGGTAGAGGTGATGGATTCCAGTTGAGCTATTTCAAATCCTAAAAGATGATGCTATGAAAGTGCTGCACTCAGCATGTCGGCGAATTTGGAAAACTCAGCAGTGGCCACAGGACTGGAAAAGTTCAGTTTTCATTCCAATCCCAAAGAAAGGCAATGCCAAAGAATGCTCAAACCACTGCACAATTGTACTTATCTCACACACTAGTAAAGTAATGCTTAAAATTCTCCAAACCAGGCTTCACCAATACGTGAACCATGAACTTCCAGAAGTTCAAGTTGGATTTAGAAAAAGCAGAGGAACCAGAGATCAAATTGCCAACATCCACTGAATCATCAAAAAAGCAAGAGAGTTCCAGAAAAACATCTACTTCTGCTTTATTGACTATGCCAAACCCTTTGACTGTGTGGATCACAAAACACTGTAGAAAATTCAAGAGAGGGAAATACCAGACCACCTGACCTGCCTCTTGAGAAATCTGTATGCAGGTCAGGAAACAACAATTAGAACTGGACATGGAACAACAGACTGTCACCCTGCTTATGTAATTTATATGCAGAGTACATCATGAGAAGGGCTGAGCTGGATGAAGCACAAGCTGGAATCAAGATTGCCGGGAGATATATCAATGCCCTCATATATGCAGTTGACACCATCCTTATGGCAAAAAGTGAAGAAGAACTAAAGAGCCTCTTGATGAAAGTGAAAGAGGAGAGTGAAAAAGTTAGCTTAAAGCTCAACATTCAGAAAACTAAGATCATGGCATCTGGTCCCATCATTTCATGGCAAATAGATGGAGAAACAGTGGCAGACTTTATTTTGGGGGGTTCCAAAATCACTGCAGATGGTGATTGCAGCCATGAAATTAAAAGTCTTACTCCTTGGAAGGAAAGTTATGACCAACCTAGACAGTATATTAAAAAGCAGAGACATTACTTTGCCAACAAAGGTCCATCTAGTCAAGGCTATGGTTTTTCCAGTAGTCATGTATAGATGTGAGAGTTGAACTATAAAGAAATCTGAACACCGAAGAATTAATGCTTTTGAACTGTGGTGTTGGAGAAGACTCTAGAGAGTCCCTTGGACTGCAAGGATATCCAACCAGTCCATCCTAAAGGAAATCAGTCCTGAATATTCATTGGAAGGACTGATCCTGAAGCTGAAACTCCAATACTTTGGCCACCTGATGCAAAGCACTGACTTATTTGAAAAGTCCCTGATGCTGGGAAAGATCGAAAGCAGGAGGAGAAGGGGATGACAGACGATGAGATGACTGGATGGCATCACTGACTGGATGAACATGACTTTGAGTAAACTCCAGGAGTTAGTGATGGACAGGGAGGCCTGGCTTGCTGCAGTCCATGGGGTTGCAAAGAGTCAGACACAACTGAGCTACTGAACTGAGCTGAGCTGAACTAACCAGACTCATCAAGAAAAAAAGAGAGAAGAACCAAATCAACAAAATTAGAAATGAGAAAGGAGAGGTTTTAACAGACAATACAGAAATACAAAGGATTATAAGAGACTATTATGAACAACTATATGGCAATAAAATAAATATCCTGGAAGAAATGACAGATTCTTAGAAAAGCTCAATCTTCCAAGACTGAACCAGGAAGAAATAGAAATTATGAACAACTCAATTACAAGCACTGAAATTGAAGCTGTGATCAAAAATCTCCCAAAAAATCAAAGCCCAGGACCAGATGGCTTCACAGGAGAATTCTATCAAACATTTAGAAAGAGCTAATGCTTATCCTTCTAAAACTCTTTCAAAGAATTGCAGAGGAAGGAACACTTCCAAACTCATTCTACAAGGCCACCATCACCCTGATATGAAAACCAGGCATAGACAACACAAAAAAGGAAAACTACAGGCCAATATCACTGATGAAGATAGATGCAAAAATCCTCAACAAAATTTTAGGAAACAGAATTCAGCAACAAGTCAAAAAGCTCATACACCATGATCAAGTTGGATTTATTCCAGGGATGCAAGGATTCTTCAATATATCGAAATCAATGTGATACACCATATTAACAAATTGAAAGATAAAAACCATATGATCATCTCAATAGATGCAGAAAGAGCCTTTGACAAAATTCACCACCTATTTATGATTAAAACTCTTCAGAAAATGAGCATAGAAGGAACCTACCTCAACATAGTAAAGGCCATATATAATAAGTCTACAACAAACATTATTCTCAATGGTGAAAAACTGAAAGCATTTCCCTTAAGATTAAGAACAAGACAAGGGTATCCACTTGCACCACTATTATTCAACATAGTTCTGGAAGTACTAGCTATAGCAATCAGAGAAGAAAAATAAATAAAAGGAATCCAGATTGGAAAAGAAGAAGTAAAGCTCTCACTGTTTGCAGATGACATGATACTGTACATAGAAAACCCTAAAGATAGTATCAGAAAATTACTAGAGCTTATCAGTGAATTTAGCAAAGCGGCAGGATACAAAATCAATACACAGAAATCACTTGCATTTCTATATACTAACAATGAAAAATCAGAAAGAGCAATTAAAGAATCAATCCCATTCACCATTTCAACAAAAATAATTAAATATCTAGGAATAAACTTACCTAAGGAGACAAAAGAACTGTATACAGAAAATTAAAAGACACTAATGAAAGAAATCAAAGATGACATAAACAGATGGAGAGATATTCCATGTTCCTGGGTAGGAAGAATCAATATTGTGAAAATGACTATACTACCAAATGCAATCTACAGATTTAATGCCATCCCTATCAAATTACCAATGGCATTTTTCAAAGAACTGGAATGAAAAATTTCACAATTCATATGGAAACACAAAAGACCCAAAATAGCCAAAGCAGTCTTGAGAAAGAAGAATGCAGCTGGAGGAATCAACTTTCCTGACTTCAGGTTATCCTACAAACCTACAGTCATCAAGACAGTATGGTACTGGCACAAAAACAGAAATATATATCAATGGAACAAGATAGAAAGCCAAGAGTAAACCCATGGATGTATAGGTACCTTATTTTTGACAAAGGAGGCAAGAATATACAATGGGGAAAAGACAGCCTCTTCAGTAAATGGTGCTAGGAAAACTGAACAGCTACATGTAAAAGAATGAAATTAGAACACTTCCTAACACCACACACAATGATAAACTCAAAATGGATTAAAGACTTAAACATAAGACAAGAAACTATAAAACTTAGAGGAAAACTTAGGCAGAACACTCAATGACATAAATCAAAGCCAGATCCTCCTCCTAGAGTAACAGAAATAAAAACAGAAGTAAACAAGTGGGACCTGATTAAACTTAAAAGCTTTTGCACAGCAAAGGAAAGTATAAGCAATGTGAAAAGACAACCCTCAGATTGGGAGAAAAGAATAGCAAATGAAATAACTGACAAAGGATTAATTTCCAAAATACAAAAGCAGCTCATAAAACTCAATACCAGAAAAACAAACAACACAATCAAAAAGTGGGGAAAAGACCTAAATAGACATTTCTCCAAAGAAGACATACAAATGGCTAACAACCACATAAAATGATACTCAACATCACTCATTATTAGAGAAATGCAAGTCAAAACTACAATGAGATATCACCTCACACCAGTCCGAATGGGCCTCATCAAAAAGTCTACAAAAAATAAATGCTGGAAAGGGTGTGGAGAAAAGGGAATGCTCTTGCACTGTTGGTGGGATTGTAAATTGATACAGCCACTACAGAAGACAGTATGGAGATTGCTTTAAAAACTAGGAATAAAACCACCGTATGACCCAGCAATCCCACTCCACTCTCACTCCTATACTGTGAGGAAACCAAAATTGAAAGAGACACATGTATCCCATTGTTCATTGCAGCACTATATACAATAGCTAGAACATTGAAGCAACCTAGATGTCCATCGACAGATGAATAGATTAAGAAGTTGTAGTATATATACACAATGGAATATTACTCAGCCATAAAAATGAACACATTTGAGTCAGTTCTAATGAGGTGGATGAACCTAGAATCTATTATGCAGAGTGAAGTGAATCAGAAAGAGAAAGATAAATACTGTATTCTAACACATATATGGAATCTAGAAAAATGGCACTGAAGAATTTACTTACACAGCAACAATGCAGAAACAGACATAGAGAATAAACTTATGGACATGGGAAGAGGGGAGGATAGGGCGAGATGTATGGAAAGAGTAACGTAGAAACTTACATTACCCTATGTAAAATAGATAGCCAATGGGAATTTGCTGTATGGCTCAGGAAACTCACACAGGGGCTCTGTATCAATCTAGAGGGGTGGGATGGGGCAGGAGAGGAGAGGGAGTTTCAACAGGAGGGGGATATATGTATACCTATGGCTGATTCATGTTGAGGTTTGACAGAAAACAGCAAAATTCTGTAAAGCAATGATCCTTCAATAAAAAATAAGTTAATTTTAAAAAAAGAGAGAAAGAAAACCTACATAAAGAGATCAGGCAGTCAAAGAAGTCATACAAGTTGTAAAATTAGTCCTAGTAGTTAGAAAATATTGATCACATCTTCAGGGTCTTTTGGCCATAGTGAAGCACTTGCCAGTTGGAGAAAAAAATGGGAGCTCAGATTCTAGGGCAAAAGATTTGGCTCCCTATCCATTTGGCTTCCTCTTCACGTCAGTGTCAGGATCACAGGTGTGTGCTTCATCCCAAGGAGATTTAGAACCCTCCATAGACCTTTTGCTGTGCAAGGCATATGTAAGCCAAGAGTTTGCAGGGTAATAAAATGGCACCAACAATTGCTTCAGACACCATTTGGTGGCATCAGCACTTCGAAATGATTGAATGCAACCTGCTCCTCTTCATTACACTGGAAACTTTAGGCTCATAAAGGTCTTCAGCCAACCTTCAAGGTCCAAAGTTTTCAGCATTATTTGACTTCTTCCATCATATTCACATCCTCTTTTAATCTTAATCTAACAGAGATCCAGAAAACTGAAAGATAGAATGCATTTTGATAAAGATCTGTTATTTCAAAACCTCTTTTGCAAGAATTATACATATGATTTTGCCTTAATGTGACCATACTCAATTTTTCTTATGTTAGCCTCTTCTTTTATATTTCTCACATGCCACCACTGCAATTGTTTCCACCTCCTCCAAAAAAAACCTAGTGTGTATTCATCCATTTCCATCACCATATAAGCTTATACAAATATGTGTATAGAGAAATAATAGAGGTTAAATGTATACCTATAAAAGTTTTTGATCAACAATTTATAAAATGGGCTCATGTAATATACTTTTCTATACATCTTGCTTTTCTCCCTCACCAGCCTCTGGTGGCAATTCTTCTAAACAACTAGCATTGTTCCAATTCACTTTTTGGGGAAAGTGTTGGTTGCTCAGTCATGTCTAACCCTTTGCTACCCCACGTTCTTGCCAGGCTCCTCTGTCCATGAGATTTCTTAGGCAAGATACTGGAGTGGGTTGCCATTCCCTTCTCCAGGGGATCTTCCCAACTCAGGGATTGAATCCAGGTCTCCTGCGTTGTAGGCAGATTCTTTACCATCTGAGCCACCAGGGAAATTCCCATAATATTCCATGGTATCAATTCAGTTCAGTCGCTCAGTCGTGTCTGACTCTTTGCGACTCCATGAATCGCAGCACGCCAGGCCTCCCTGTCCATCACAAACTCCCGGAGTTCACTCAGACTCACGTCCATCAAGTCAGTGATGCCATCCAGCCATCTCATCCTCTGTCGTCCCCTTCTCCTCCTGCCCCCAATCCCTCCCAGCATCAGAGTCTTTTCCAATGAGTCAACTCTTCGCATGAGGTGGCCAAAGTACTGGAGTTTCAGCTTCAGCATCATTCCTTCCAAAGAAATTCCAGGGCTGATCTCCTTCAGAATGGACTGGTTGGATCTCCTTGCAGTCCAAGGGACTCTCAAGAGTCTTCTCCAACATCACACTTCAAAAGCATCAATTCTTTGGCGCTCAGCTTTCTTCACAGTCCAACTCTCACATCCATACATGACCACTGAAAAAACCATAGCCTTGACTAGACGGACCTTTGTTGGCAAAGTAATGTCTCTGCTTTTCAATATGCTATCTAGTTGGTCATAACTTTTCTTCCAAGGAGTAAGCATCTTTTAATTTCATGGCTGCAGTCACCATCTGCAGTGATTTTGGAGCCCCAAAAAATAAAGTCTGACACTGTTTCCACTGTTTCCCCATCTATTTCCCCTGAAGTGATGGGACCAGATGCCATGGTCTTCCTTAATTTATTCAACAACAGTCCCTTACTGAAGGGTATTCACCTGGTTTTGGTTTTTGTGTATTTTGCAACAAAAAATAAAACTGCTGTAGCAACCCTGTGCCTATATCTTATATACTAGTGCTTTAGTCTCTGTGAGTTAGATTTTGAAGAAAGAAATGCTGGACTGAGGTTAAGGATGTATTTATAATTTTAAGAAGCGTTGCAAGATTTATTTCCAAAATAATCTGTATAAAACCCCCATTTCCACCAAGAATATATGAAAGTGCACTTTTATTCACATCACCAAAAGCAATGTGTGTTTTTGCTTTTTTCATTTTTCCTGCCTAATGGATGTAAAGAGATATCTCATCATTGTTTTACTTTTTGTTTCCCAACTAATTGTAATTTTGAGCATCTTTCCAGGTGTTTTGGCCATTTTGATTTGATTCTTCACAGATTTTTCCCAAAAGCAAGGATATTTTAGAAGTACCTTTGCTTAGTGAATAAGGTAGAAAATATTGCTAATATATTTTAGAAAACAGAAAAATAGGATTTGTCATAGTCATCAATATCTATATGTGATGTCTAACCCACTAAATAAAAGCACTGAGATGTCAGAAAATAACCTTGTGAGTACTATTCAATTCTAGAATGTTTATTCTAAGGGCAGAAGATAGTTATTTTTTTTTTCATAAGGGATTGTCTACTTCTTAGCACCTCATTTCTGACTGGGCAATGTATTACTGTATATGCTTAAGTAGGATTTATTATTAAGTAGAACCAGCCCCATTTATTTGAGTGTCATTCAAAATACTTTAAAAAGAAAAGGAATAAAAATAAACAGGGAAATAAACCGTATTTTTAAGCTTCTAAGAAGGTTTTATAAACAATGGAGCCCAGAGAACCAAAAAAAAAAAAGATCTTAAAATTATTTGACAGTGTCCTTTTAAGGGAACATATGTGAGTTTTATTCATCCACATGTGATCACATATGCCCTACATATGCACAGCCAACTGCTAACCAAGTAGATTGTTCAATGTGTATGTTTACTGTAAAACAAGCCGAAAGTGTTTGGTCTCTTTGTTAGAGAAACAACTCGTAATTTCAAGTATACAAATGTCAGTTGTTTTTCATTTCTTTGTCTTCCAAGCCAAATGAGCTGCTGATGCTCAATTTGGCAGCATCCTAACTGAGGCTGACTCTTGGCCAGCCGCAGAAATCCAGCCCTAAAAGTTCAGGACATTTTTACAATGAGTTTTTTCCTAATGGCTCCCTAAACCATAGAAAGTTTCTTTAGAGCCTTAGCCAGTTCTTCCCCACTCAATATCCCAAAGAATAATCACTAACATGGTTTGGATACTAATGGATGGAGTCAGGGTGTGAAATGAGAGTATCAAGTCATCCAATACTTTGGTCCAATACCTTGACCAAACACTTTGGTCAAACTCTTCCAAATCCCAGTGTTCACAGAGAACAGAGATTATTTTTGTGATATATCAACTTTATCTATGAGCCCTCAATATCTCATCTTTTATTTCACCCTTTACAACATTGCCCCACAGCTTAAAATGATGAAATGGGTTTGAACAAATTTCCAATTGAGGATAAAGCCTTTGGGCCAATTATACATCCACTTCTAAAATTACAGTATTAAGCCAAATTACCACTAATATTCTGTAATACTAACATGAATATTCTCTGAATAGCAGGAAGAAAAAGCCTGTAAGGAAGAAAGCTGTAATGAAATGAGTTTGTGCTCTGGAGTGGGAGAATCCATATCCACTTCAGGCTCTGCCATTCTCTGGCTGAGCAGTAAGCAGCTTCATGCCTCTGACTTCAGTTTTCTCATCATCTGGATGAGAATAGTAATGCTGGTTTCATATGTTTCTGGAGAAGATGAAATAAAATAATTGATGTAAAAGGACAATGTACAGTACTGCGAATATAGTGAACACTTAGTAAATGTGAATTTATTTCCTCTGTATTTCCACCCTCCACCCCATAAAAGAGAGAGACGTGAGAACCAAGAATGTTTCTTGGTCAAGGAGATAATCCAAAATCCCCAATCCCAATGCTGGAGGAGGGGGAAGCTGAATTCAACGGCAAAATTTCATTTAAAATGTTAGTTTTTGAGATCATTAACAGAGACTAGACTGAGAGACAGGTTATGTGTCTATTTATGCAAATACACACTCATTTGTAAAATGCATACTCATTTACTTAGCACCTTCTGTATGTCTAGAATAGTGCTTGGCATTAAGTCAATGTCCATAAATATTTTATAAATGAATGAATGCTAAACCCTTAAAGCGCGATCATAATTTTTTCCTCGGTGCTTAGTGATGATGCCCTGCTTTCCAAGGCAGACGTATGAGTGTTTGTTGTCACTGACTTATTCAGTCCCTGTAAAACACCTAGAAGTGTCCTGTCCACCTTCCAGTTTGCAAACAGGCCCCTTCTACATCTAACCACTTCTCATTCCCTCTTTCCCACCTCCCATTCACTCTTCTTGAAGCTGTCCAGTATTTCACCAGAACTAAAAAAATAAAATTCCTATCACTGCAGGTGTCCATGTGTTTGGGGCAAAATGAGCCATGGCTGACAATTGTAAAGAAAGAGTGAACAGCTGTTTGCATCTGGATTCGGGGTAAGAAGGAGAGAACAGCTGCTGGCAGCTGTGGCAGACAAGAAAGTGAGCAAGTGAGCAGCTGCGGGTAATTCAAAATCTACCAGACTGCCCAGAATAATTGAAATCCAGAGGAAGCATGCAAGACTCAACTTAACTGCTTTACTGTATCCTGCTCTTCATTAGATCTTACTTGTCCTTCATTAGATACATTGCCATGAGAGCCTCAGAAGGGCTCCAAGCAGGAATATCAGCCCCAAGCTCCCCATCCACCACCCTTGGAGAATCAAACCAAGAGACTTGAAATGGCACAGACTTTTCTTCCAGTAAGTCCACATTTATTAATACTTTTATGAGAAGAAAAAGCCTATGGTTGGCAAGGATTGTTGTTGTTCAGTTGATAACTCATGTCCGACTCTTTGTGACCCCATGAACTGCAGCACACCAGGCTTCCTGTCCTTCACTATCTCCTGGAGTTTGCTCAAACTTATGTCCATTGAGTCAGTGATGTCATCCAACCACCTCATCCTCTGTTGTCCCCTTTTCCTCTTGCCCTCAATCTTTCCCAGCATCAGGGTATTTTCAAATGAGTCAGCTCTTCACATCAGGTGGCCAAAGTATTGGAGTTTCAGCTTCAGCATCAGTCCTTCCAATGAATATTCAGGACCGATTTCCTTTAGGATGGACTGGTTGGATCTCCTTGCTGCCTAAGGGACTCTTAAGAGTCTTCTCCAGCACCACAGTTTGAAAGCATCAATTCTTCAGAATTCAATCTTCTTTATGGTTGGCAAGAGAAGGAATATTAACTGAAATGGATCTAACATGAGATGGAGCAAAAAGAGTTCTTTCTATATTACAAGAGATAGTGGTCATTTGGATGATGACACCACATTTTAGAATTTGGTTGCTTTTTAGTCACTAAGTCATGTCCTTTTCATACTGTTCATGGGGTTCTCAACACATGAATACTGGAGTGGTTTGCCATTCCCTTCTCCAATGGACCATATTTAGTATTATTATGATCAAAGCTAGTGGAGGTGATGGAATTCCAGCTGATCTATTTCAAATCCTAAAAGATAATGCTGTAAAAATACTGTACTTAATATGTCAATAAATTTGGAAAACTCAGCTGTAGCCACAGGACTGGAAAAGGTCAATTTTTATTCCAATCCCAAAGAAAGGCAATGCCAAAGAATGTTCAAACTACCATACAATTGCATACATGCTAGCAAGGTAGTGCTCAAAATCCTTCAAGCTAAGCTTCAGCAGTATGTGAACTGAGAACTTCTAGATGTACAAAGTAGATTTAGAAAAAGGCAGTGGAACAAGAGATCAAATTGCCAACATCTGTTAGATCATAGAAAAAGCATGAGAATTCCAGAAATACATCATCAGCTCTTCACATCGTGGTGAAGTGGCCAAAGTATGGGAACTTCAGCATCAGCCCTTCCAATGAATATTCAGGATTGACTTCCTTTAGGAATGATTGGTTTGATCTTGCTATCCAAGGGACTCTCAAGAGTCTTCTCCAGCACCACAATTCTAAAGCATCAATTCTTCAGCGCTCAGTCTTCTTTATGGTCCAACTCTCAAATCTATACATAGTCATGGAAAACCCATAGCTTTGACTAAACAGACATTTGTCAGCAAAGTGATGTCTCTACTTTTTAATACACTGTCTAGGTTTGTCATAGCTTTTCTTCCAAGGAGCAAGCATCTTTTAATTTCATTGTTCAGTCACTGTTCACAGTGATTTTGGAGCCCCAAAAAATAAAATCTATCACTGTCTCCACTTTCTACCCATCTATTTGCTGTGAAGTGATGGGACCTGATGCCATGATCTTCATTTTTTGAATGTTGAGTTTTAAGTCAGCTTTTTCACTCTCCTCTTTCACCTTCATCAGGAGGCTCTTTAGTTCCTCTTTGCTTTCTGCCATTAGAGTGATATCATCTGCATGTATGAGGTTGTTGATATTTCTCCTGGCAATCTTGATTCCAGCTTGTGCTTCATCCAGCCCTGCATTTTGCATGATGTTCTCTGCATGTAAGTTAAATAAGCAGGGTGACAATATACAGCCTTGACATATTCCTTTCCTAATTTTGATCCAGTGCGTTGTTCCATGTCCAGGTCTAACTGCTGCTTCTTGACCTACATACAGGTTTCTCAGGAGGCAGGTAAGGTGGTCTGGTATTCTCATGTCTTGAAGATTTAGACTTCAAAAAGTACATTTTAAACCTTGTCAGTTGTTTTAATGTGTCTTATCTCTTTGTATGTATAATCCAATGAATGTATATACATATAAATCATTTATTCTACTTTCTTTTTTATTTTTAATAATAAAAAAAAGGTAAACATCTTTGAATCATTCCTTAGATGACAAACTGATGAGTTTGGTTTTGTGCTTCACACTGGTTCTTCTAACCAACTAGGATCCTAACATAAACTGAGTGACCCAAAAGTATGTCAGTCTATTTCTCACCTTGCTTAATACAGAAGAATAGGATCTCACCACTCCAATTTGTAGAATTTCAACTCTTTACTTTCTGAAAGGCACAATTCAAGAGAAGAAAAAAAGAAGCTACTGCACAATGTTATTTAGGTATGAAATTATTGAATTATATACAACTAAATGCCCCAAATAAAAGAATAATTAAATAAATTATATGGCAAGATATGTGTATTTAAAGAAGCTATCATTTTGAAGATAGTGATGGGGAAACTGCTTATGATACAACATTCCTGGAGAATCTCTTAAGAAGATTCATAAATGAAAAGTTGAATGCAAAATGTACACTGTGACTAAAACTTAAGTAAAAAGATAAACAGGAGACAACATTATGAAAGGATTTTTTTAAGCTAGAAAAGTTAAAAGAGGAAACCAGAGAGAGAATTTTAAATTTCATTTCTTTTATTTTCATTTTATTTTATTTCTTTTATTTTATGCTGATAAATTATATAATACAAAAGATGTAAGCAATTGATGAATTATCATAAAAATTACTGACAAAATCACTAAACTCTAAGCCCCAGAAGGATCCGATCCTTCCATAAAAAAGGAAGTGATATCACTTTTTTATCATTTTTAATCTCCAATGCCTGCCACAGTGGCTAAATACCAATAAGTATTTGAGGAATGAAGAAGTAAATGAAGTGTGTGAATCATCTACATTTTTAAACCATGGTCGTAAAAGAAAGAGTGAAATCACTTCTACCAATAGCATGTGTGTGACTGAGAAAGAAGGTCTGCTCTACTCTAAGGATCAGTTAGAAACATCTCAGAAGACATGCACTCACAGTGTTTTGAAACTGGCTCTACCTTGGTGAGATATGTGGCCCTAATGACTTCCCACATTCTGAACCGGAAGAGACAGAGAAACTAATTAGTCTTCAAGTATGTCTCCAATTCTAATATATGATTCTACAACCTGGATTAAGAGAAAAGGGAGAGTGAGTAATTGCCAAAGGACTAGTGTCCCAAGCACTTGGTCTTCACTTCACCAAGCAAGAATGGCCTGTGACAAGGTTCCCAGATGTTTTGTGCTCCAGGTGAGTAACTTCCCTCAAGGCAAATTTGATTAATGTTTCTATCCACAGCTCCCCTCTCGGGTCTAGGCTTTGTTCCCTGGTCTGGCATTGAAAGAAGTGCTTGAGCTTTAAACAAGGTGGAAAGAATGTGAGATGTCGTCCATTCTTGATTTTACTGTCCAGTACTCCTGCAACAGTAGACTACAAAGTTTAACAACTTTTTATTATGTTAAAGGCTGCCTCTAAACCAGCCTTGTCCACTCAACTGTTCCCTGGGGACATTGTAAGGGGTTTATCATTCCAGTATTAACATCTTTATACAAAGATGTTATTTTGAAACTGGTTTCCAGATATTTTGAAACTTCCCTGCTGCTGCTAAGTTGCTTCAGTCATGTCCGACTCTGTGCAACCCCATAGACAGCAGCCCATCAGGCTCTATTGTCCCTGGGATTCTCCAGGCAAGAACACTGGAGTGGATTGCCATTTCCTTCTCCAATGCATGAAAGTGAAAATAAAAGTGAAGTCGCTCAGTCGTGTCCGACTCTTAGCGACCACATGAACTTCAGCCTACCAGGCTCCTCCGTCCATGGGATTTTCCAGGCAAGAGTACTGGAGTGGGGTGCCATTGCCTTTTCCAAAAACTTCCCTAAGTCCTGCTTATATAAAGTGTGAATGTTCCATATTAACATAAGTTACTCCTGCACTCTGAGCATGGGGTAACTCAAGATCCTGACAAACTTGTATGTTTTCCAAAATATGTTTGCAGCATTTCCCTCTTGCCTATAAAACAGCATTAAAGGAAATATCTCACTCCATAAATATTAACTGTCAAGTACTTAAGTGACTTGCACTTCATCATCATCATCACCAAAATCATAAAGTATCTCTTTTGTCCAGGGCTAGGATCACAGTGTACTGGGCATATTCCACAGATATTTGAGTAATACATTGAGAAGATGCAGTCACTAGGGGTTTGTTTTTATCAACCTTTTCTAAAGGGACCAATCATTTCCAAATATGATTTCTGTATTTGAAGTGTGATGGTTAATTTTTGTGTCAATTTGACTGACCATGGGATGCCCAGATACTTGATCAAACATTATCCAGTGTTTCTGTGAGGGTTTTTTGAATGAAATTAACAAATTGGTAGACTGAGTAAAGCAGATTGCCCTCCATAACGTGAGTATGCCTCATCTAGTCGTTGAAGACCTGAATAGAATAAAGTCTGAGTCTCCCTTGAGTGAGGATACTTCCTGCCTGAAAGCCTCCATATATAAGTGTATTGACTTCTTCCTGCCTTTGAACTTGAACTGAAACACTGGCCCTTCCTGAGTTGTGAGCCTCCTGGCCTTCAGACTGGAACTAAGCCCTTAGCTTTACTGGGTCTCCAGCTTCACCCACTCACCCTGCAGGTCTTGAAACTTGCCAAGCTCCATTGTTACATGAGCAATTCCTTGTAATAGATCTCTGTCTCTTTACATACATGTCTTACTGGTTTTCCTTCTCTTGAGAACACTGACTAATAGAGCACATGAGAATCAACATAGTATTCAACACGGAGGATTTCATCTATTGATAGAGGATTCTGTGAACTTGGAGTAGGGGGCACCAGGATTCTGTCTCCCCATGCAAATAACAATTGCACTGGCAGAATCTCTTGGATGTACTTGAACTCTGGAGTCTGTTAAGGCTTTCAGTTTCCAGAGGAAGCCTTGAATGGTAAATTACAGTTAATTTTGGTCAATTTCAGCTCTTAGCATAGCAGCAGCTATCCATCCCCCACTCCCAGCCCCATGGTGGGCAGCTGTGCTGGTGTTCCTGGAGCAACTTGTACATAGCTTACAGGAGTCAAAGAAGTAAAAAAGGACCCTGTCCTATAAATACTGGAAATCTACACTGCTTACTTATAGCTGTTTCTGATCACAGAGGGGCAGACAGAAAGGCAGGCAGCTGCCACACACAATGTTGCAAATCCCTCCAGGTGAAGTGAATTCCAGGGTATTTAAAGGTCCAGTTTTCTGTCCCCTCCACTTCATTTTTCACTTTTCCCTCTTTTATAAGCCAGACATTAAAAATGAGGA